>NW_017307410.1:482129-503090 GCF_000935625.1 Nanorana parkeri | reverse complement strand
GTGAGAGGGATGGTGGTGGTGTGAGGGTTAGTGTGATAGAGATGGTGGTGGTGTGAGGGTTAGTGTGATAGGGATGGTGGTGGTGTGAGGGTTAGGGTGATAGAGATGGTGGTGGTGTGAGGCTTAGGGTGATAGAGATGGTGGTGGTGTGAGGGTGATAACGATGGTGGTGTGAGGGTGATAGTGATGGTGGTGGTGTTAGGGTTACTCTTGTAGGGAGGGTTAGTGTTGGGGTTTCCATGGAGATTTGTATATGGGGTAGCATTACAGGGAGAGTTAAGGTTAAGTTTACAAGGAAGGCTCGTGGAATGAACTGGCATTAGGGTGAAGCGAAGAGTTATAGAGGTGAATAATTTGAGAGTTTTAGGCCTGGTTCCCACCTGGGCGTTTTACAGCGCGTTGAAAAGCGCCCTACGCCCAAAAGAAGTACAGGAGCTTCTTTGGGGCGTTTCCATTGGTATTCCCGAGTGTGGCTCGGGGTTAACAAAGCGTACATGTCTTACCTTGTCCGCGATCCCCGCTGTGTCCTATGGCGGCTGCCGACTTCTGTCCCTTGCGAGCGGCCGCGTCGCAGGGGGGTGGAGCCGGCGGGAAGATTGAAAGTGAAAAAAAAAAAAACTTTTTTTTTTTTAGAGAAAATAAGGAAAAAAAAAACGAATCATACCGCCAGTGAAACGCGCGTTTCACTGAACGGAAAAACGTGCTAAAAAACGTGACAAAAAATTAGCTGAAAAAATAAGCTCAGGTGTGAACCAACCTAAAGGTTCCATCTTCAAGGCGTCTGCTGCTAATCTGCATTGGGAATAGAAACTGGGCAAAGTAATCCAACATTCCCCCGCCGGCCCAACAAAATCAGGAACCTTACAGAGTAAGATGTCCAATGCCGGCCCTCTCTGTAGTCTGCATGGTGGCTACGTGGTTTGCATTCTTGCCTTGGGTCTTGGTCATAATCAACAGCCATGAATAATTAAAAGGACAACTACTAATTAAGTCACATGCCCCACCCCCCCTTCCAGTCCACACAGAATTCTGGGACCCCCTTTCCCTCATAGTAAGAAGACATTATCACCTTCTCCATAATAGGTACACAGTCTCCAAAAATAACTTTTATTCAGCTACAACAATTCCAGTCTCCACCTCAAGGCTACAATAAAATGGCCGCCGAACCTCAGGCTCGGCGGACACTTCCTCCTATTGGCAAAAGGTTGCCTTCGAGTGGTGGCTCCAAACTGAACTAAACGGTGTTCTGTCGAGAATGCCGACCCAGTCGAATTTCCCGACCACTCGACAGAACAACGGCTCTCTGTCACTGTCTGGCCTTGCTAAATTATTTGCTCATTCGGCTGGGCGTTACTATGGCAACTTGGAGAGGCGACCGTGTGCCGTATCAGAGGCGAAAGTGTCCTCAGTGTAAGGAGCGGCGGCCATTTTGTTGTAGCCCGGAAGAGTCGTAGAAAAGAAATGTTATCGGTAAAACAAGCTTCCTCCTGGACTGTGTGAACTCAGTTCGGGGCAAGGTAGTAATGTCTTCTTTATTATGAGAGAAGGGGGTCCCAGCACTCCCTGTAGACTGGAAGGTAATGGGGTGACATGACATGTCCTTTATGAAGCACACAGGTGGGGTGGTTACATTTGAATTTGGTCAGAAGGGAAATAAAAGTCTCCTCTTCTTCCTGCCCGGCTCCCCTCTGTTCCCAGCCCCATACCAGGCCTGAGGAAAGCCATATTCCCTATTGTGGGGGGTCAGGCTGATGACTGGGAGCTCTGCTCTGAGGTGTGTGTTCCCCCAGCAATGACAGGTTCTCTTCATCTCCATAGATATGTGTGTCCTGATATGGTTGTCCTCTCTCTTCATGTCTCTCTTCCTCTCTATGTCCGGACTTCTCCCTTTCTATATCTCTTGTAGAATGTGTCACCTGGAGGTTCTTTCCTCGTCCTGTCTTTAGATTTCTGTGTCCGGGGACAACTAAGGAGAAACCTCAAACCTGATCACCTGATGGAGACGGAGCGCGGTCACATGACTGAGAGGATCTTACACCTCACCCTGGAGATCATCTACCTGTTGACCGGAGAGGTGAGGAGGATTCTGGGAGGTCACATGACATTACTTATCACTATTTAGCAGACTTGAAGAAGGAAGTGAAGGATTCTGGGAACCACCATGGATTTACAATGAGATGTAGTGATATCGATTTCTCTTAAAACCCAGGAATGTATTATAGTGAAGAAGCCGTCCGATGATCACATGACTCGCGTGCCACAAGGTTGGAGCAGGAAACAGAGCCCCAGGAAGGAGCCTCCAACTCCTTTCCAAATGTCTGAGATCAAGAATGACAAGAAGATCCTAGAAGTCACCCAGAAGATGATGGAGCTGCTGACAGGAGAGGTGAGCGGTGCCGGGAATTCTGGGACATGATCCAGGAACAGACAAGGGATGTGTCTGGATGGTGACTGTATCATTGTGTGTGTCAGGTTCCTATAAGGTGTCAGGATGTCTCTGTCTATTTCTCCATGGAGGAGTGGGAGTATCTAGAAGGACACCGGGATCTCTACAAGGACGTCATGATGGAGAACCGGCCGCCCCTCACATCACCGGGTAAGAGGAGACTTTCATTTCCTGAGTATTGAGGATCCCCCTAGATACACATCCTCTGATATAAAGACATAGAAACAATGTATTCAGTCAGTGTGTGTGTTTCCTACAGATGGATCCCGGAACAGAAATACCCCAGAGAGATGTCCCCGTCCTCTGTATTCCCGAGATTCCACACAAGAACATCAGGAGATCCCTCAGGCCCATCCTCTGTATTCCCGGGATTCCACACAGGAACATCAGGAGGATCAGGTAGATGGAATTGAGCATCCTAGTGATATAATCTTTGTATTTAATTCACAATACAGAAATTGTTGTACATAACAGAATGCATTTTATCCAGGGTGATGGCCTAATTGAGGTTAAAGTTGAAGGTGAAGAAGAGTCGTCTGTGAGTGATGATGAGCCATGTATGAAGGAGGAACGTTCTCCAGAGATCAGCACAGGTGAGTAATAAACACTAAATCCAGAGAAGACTCCCAGATTCTCCTTGTTCAGTCACTACAACAATCTCTTCTTCTCCCCCCTCCTCTGTCAGTAGACAGTAATGGGGGGGCGGAATGTGTCTAGTGGGGGGAGTCAGGAGCCATCAGCCTCTATTAGACTCCGCCTCTCCTCCTCACATCATGTCATTGTGTGTTACCAGCCAAGAGACGTGACCAGTCTCCCCCCCCACACACACTCTCTGGGGTCTCTCATACATCTCACTACAGGCGGCTTCACTCTCATCTCTATCCACAGACCCCGGAGACACTCAGAGAAACATCAAACCTGAGGAGGAGGAAGAAGTCTGCGTGAAGATTGAAGAGGAGGAGATAATTCCTCCAAAGCCTTGCATTGGTTAGTCATCATTAATGTACATTGATATAGAAGCTTTTGTTTCCCTGCATAGTCTCTACTTTCCCCAGATGAGAAAGTGATGTCATGTAACCTCCCAGAATCCTTCCCACCTCTCCGGTTTGGGGTGTGCACACTTCCACCAACGTGGAGGGGTTGTCACTGTGTAAGCTCTGGCCATGCCTACTAATCTTGAGCAGTGTAGTCACAGATTGGGGCACATCTGTCATCTGATCCCTCCACACCTGGGGGGAGTTTTCCCGATCACTCGCCTCCCGTCACCCTTCATCCAGATCATAGAACAAGAACTCACACAGGAAAGAATTCTTATCTGTGTTCAGATTGCGGGAAATGTTTCACCCGCAAGTCCTCTCTTGTTTACCACAGACGGCTTCACGTAGGCATAAAGCCGTATTCCTGTCCCCAGTGCGGAAAATGTTTCAAAACAAAGTTCCAACTTCTCCAACATCAGAGAACTCACACCAGGGAGAAGCCGTATTCATGTTCTGAATGCGGGAAATCTTTTTCTACGAGTTCAAATCTCGATTTTCACAAGAGAACCCACACAAGGAAAAAGGCGCGCTCATGTTTAGATTGCGGGAGATGCTTTACCACGAGTTCAGCTCTTGCTAATCACAAGAGAACTCACACCGGGGAGAAGCCGTATACATGTTCAGATTGCTGGAAAAGTTTTGCTACGAGAACAAATTATGTTAAACACACGAGGACTCACACGGGGGAGAAGCCGTATTCGTGCTCAGAGTGCGGGAAGTGTTTTACTGAAAGCTCGGCTCTTGTTACTCATAAGAGAATTCACACCGGGGAGAAGCCGTATTCGTGTTCAGATTGTGGGAAATGTTTTACTGCAAATTCGGGTCTTGCTTCTCATAAGAGAATCCACACCGGGGAGAAGCCGTATTCATGTTCGGAATGTGGAAAGTGTTTTAGTAGGAGTAGAATTCTTATTAATCACATGAGAACTCATACAGGGGAGAAGCTGTATTCATGTTCAGAGTGTGGGAAAAGTTTCACTCTGGGATCCAGTCTTGAGTTACATAGAAGAATCCAGACCGGGGAGAAGCCCTATTCATGTTCAGAGTGCGGCAAATGTTTTACTGCGAATTCAGGTCTTGCTTCTCATAAGAGAATCCACACGGGGGACAAACAGTATTCATGTTCAGAGTGCTCTTAAACTTCACATGAAAACTCACACTTTGTAGAAAAAGTATTCATGGCTATAATAAATATTTATATATCTTTTTCATAGTATAAGTGCAACTTGAATTTTCACACGAGATCTCACACCGGGCCGAAGCCACATTCATGTTCGGAAAGTTGTAAAGTTTTACTGCAAGTTCAGCTCTTGTTACCCATAAATGATCTCACACCGAGAAGAAGGCGAGTTCATGATCGGAGTGTGGAAAAAGTTTTACCCAGAAAATAGAAATATTCTGTTACGTCATAAAAATCACACCGGGCAGACGCCATATTCATGATGAAAATGCAGCTTCTCAGCCAATCAAGTGCTGTCTGTTTGAGGCTAATCCAGTGGTTCCTCCCTTGTGCTCACTCTATATAAACTCAGTGGAGCTCACAGCTCGAGCAACGCTTCTCCTGAGCTAGTCGCCAAGCCCCAGTCTGCTGTTGAAGTCTCTGTTCTTGACTTCCCTGGAAATCCTTCTCAGCCATCAGTCTTGACCTTCATCTTGTCTCCTGGTATCCGTGTCCCCAGCCTGCCCTGACCTTCCACTTGTCTCCTGGTATCCGTGTCCCCAGCCTGCCCTAACCTTCCGCTTGTCTCCTGGTATCCGTGACATCAGCCTGCCCTGACCTTCATCTTGTCTCCTGGTATCCGTGACATCAGCCTGCCCTGACCTTCATCTTGTCTCCTGGTATCCGTGACATCAGCCTGCCCTGACCTTCCTCTTGTTTCCTGGTATCCGTGTCATCAGCCGGCCCTAAACTTCAACTTGTGTTCTGGTATATGTGTCCGCAGCCTACCCTGCTCGGTGGCCTTGTCAACCATTGTCTCCTGTTAGCAGAGTAGGGTTAACCAAGGGGTCACCAGCATGGAGAGTAGTCCATCTGCACCATCAGGAGCTCTGGTGAATACCGGCTGGTCCTTGCACTCCGCGCCTTGGCAATCCCAGCTACCAACTCTGCATCATGGTACTCCACTACGTCGAGACATGCAGACTAGGCTCCAGTGTTGGTGGCTGATTTTTCAGCGTACATCCTTGTTATGATGATCCTTGGCTTCCATACCCCCAGGTATTTCATTAAGAGACAGAAGAGTCAACCCCTTCTCCCCAGGGGGGTGTTGGGTGTTGGGGGATCCTCTGCTCAGACTTGTCTCCCCTCTCCTATTTCAGCCCAGCTTTAAAATTCCCTCTCTGTCATGGTGGGTCTGAGGCCTGAACAACCAAATGGGTCTGTCTCTATGGACCAGGTAGCCCGTGCTTCAATCCTTCAGAGGTCAGGGTTAGTCTCTACTCCCTGCATTCAGGGGGCTTCACCCATCTGCGTGCACCATTTTTTTTCTCTCTTCATCCTTGGAACAGGTAGTTCCTTCCACATAGGATGATCCTGTATTTGATAGATCTTCTAGATTGGACTCCATGGGACACCTCACTTCCTGTGGTGGCTATTGGAAAGGAAGTGAAGGGAAATCTCCCCAAAGGAAAACAGATGGCTGAAACGTTATTAGCCGTTATATATTCAGTATTGGTACTGTACTACGGTTGCAACAACTAATCAATTCAATCGATGAGAATCGTTGTCAATGATTCTCATTATCGATTAGTTGATTCCCCCCCACTGACTGGGAGCCGTTGCGGTCTGTATCAGAAGGGACACAGTCCACTGCAGCCAGCTCCCAGCGGGGAGTAGAGACCACTGCTGCCGCTACGCCTCCGTTGCTCCCCTGTGCCCCCTCTTCTGCCATCGGTAGAAAGCCGGTGTCAAGTCTCCCATCCAGCGGCTGGAAGCAATAACCAGCCTGCTATTGGCTACTTGACATTGCAATAGCTGATAGCAGGCTGGCTATTGCACCCGTCTGCTGTCAATCAGCAGAAGAGGACCTGAAAGAGAACTTTCTCCTTCCGTTCCCTCCTCTACTGTTTTTAACAACAGGCAGCAGGTGGGTGCAATAACCAGCCTGCTATCGGCTACTGCAGTTTCAAATAGCCAATAGCGGACTGGCTATTGCTCCCAGCCACTGCCTGCTGTGTTTACATTCAGCTGTCTCAGCAGGCAGCTGTCATTCCCCAGTGAAGTGGTAAAGGGGACACTAGGGGTCTAATAGGCCCCTAATGTCACCTTAAAGAGAATCCGTCACCTGCAATGTGCTATCACATAAGGGGCTTGTGAGCTCCCCCCGTGTGATAGCACAGTGGGCGGGCCCGGAGATACAAATCATCCAATAAAATGGAGTTCTTTGTCACAGCACTGAGATGGTTAACTGTCCAAAACCACGAGGCCACGCCCAAATTTGACGTCTTTTGGTTCCTGTTTTAGCCAAAATCTAGATAGAGCGGAATGTTCATTTCATGGAACTCTGATACAGCGGTCTGTGTTGAAGAACTAAACGTGTCTGGTTTCTAGTGATATACCATTTTAGGAAACATGGCTGCCCTACAACAAATCTCCCGAGGCGGCCCTACAACAAGTCTCCCGAGGCGGCCCTACAACAAGTCTCCCGAGGCGGCCCTACAACAAGGCTCCCGAGGCGCATCCCTAATTTTCAGCCTAAATTCTACCTCCCCTGACAAATTCTGCTGCGGGATGTGTTGTGGTGTCATTCATTTCAATGGCAACCTAAACACGCCTCCTGCCCACTGTGTGATCGCCAGCGCGGTACCGCAATGCTGTGCGTTCTGGTGCGGTGTGCTTGCAAAAAATTGTGTGTGCGATTTTATTGTGATGATTTCTCTATCTCATGTTGGAGACATGGACTCCGCTCTCTGCCCTGCCCTGCCCTAATCAAGTGTCTCTCTCGGCTCAGTCCTCACACTTCCGCCCTGTGGTTACGGCACTTCCGCTGTGTGCGTTCCAAGGCCGCCCAGCCTATTGCTGGTTGCCATAGTGATGGCCAGTCAAGTGAGGACAATCTTGCAGAGGCCAGCTTGTGCTAGAGAACCGTCTATTGCAGTCTGAAGCCACCACTAGAGGGCGACCGTCTGCCATATCAAAGGAGGAAGTGTCCTCAGTGCAAGGAGCGGCAGCCATTTTGTTATAGCCCGAAAGAGGCGTAGAGTAGAACTGTTATCACTAAAAGAAGCTTCCTCCTGGACAGTGTGAGCTCAGTTCAGGGGAAGGTAATAATGTCTTCTTACTATGAGAGTAGAAAAAGAGAAGGAGGTCCCAGCACTCTCTGTGGAAGGGAATGGGGGTCATGTGAGTCAGTCAGGTGGCATGTCCTGATATTGTTGTCCTCCCTCTTCATGTCTCTCTTCCTCTCTGTGTCCGTACTTCTCCCTTTCTATATCTCTTGTAGAATGTGTCACCTGGAGGTTCTTTCCTCGTCCTGTCTTTAGATTTCTGTGTCCGGGGACAACTAAGGAGAAACCTGATCACCTGATGGAGATGGAGCGCGGTCACATGACTGAGAGGATCTTACACCTCACCCTGGAGATCATCTACCTGCTGACCGGAGAGGTGAGGAGGATTCTGGGAGGTTACATGACGTCACTCTTATCTCTAATAATAAAACGCAGACCTGACCGGAGAGGTGAGGAGGATTCTGGGAGGTCACATGACATCACTCTTATCTCTAATAATAATACACAGACCCGTGTACAGAAGTTGCTGATTTTATGGACCTCCATTGATTTCCTGGAATATAAATGATTTGGTTTATTTCTCTTTATTCATATTTCTTTGTCTGGTAAATCCCAGGACTGTATTGTAGTGAGGAGTCAGTGTGACGATCACATGACTGGCGTGTCACCAAGTTGGAGCCGGAAACTGAGCCCCATGGCGGAAACTCCAACTCCCTCCCCGCCAGCTGAGAGACATAAGAAGATTCTAGAAGTCACCCAGAAAATGATTGGTCTGCTGACTGGAGAGGTGAGCGGTGCCGGGAATTCTGGGACATGATCCAGGAACAGACAAGGGATGTGTCTGGATGGTGACTGTATCATTGTGTGTGTCAGGTTCCTATAAGGTGTCAGGATGTCTCTGTCTATTTCTCCATGGAGGAGTGGGAGTATCTAGAAGGACACCGGGATCTCTACAAGGACGTCATGATGGAGAACCGGCCGCCCCTCACATCACCGGGTAAGAGGAGACTTTCATTTCTTGAGTATTGAGGATCCCCCTAGATACACACATCCTCTGATATAAAGACATAGAAACAATGTATTCAGTCAGTGTGTGTGTTTCCTACAGATGGATCCAGGAACAGGAATACCCCAGAGAGATGTCCCCGTCCTCTGTATTCCCGGGACTCCACACAGGAACATCAGGAGATCCCTCAGACCCGTCCTCTCTATTCCCGGGATTCCACACAGGAACATCAGGAGATCCCTCAGGAGGATGAGGTAGATAGTAACATGATCTTTGTATTTCATTCACAATGCAGAAAATGTTGCAAATAACAGAGTCCGTGTTCTCCAGGCTGATGGTCTAATTGTGGTTAAAGTTGAAGATGAAGAAGATCCGTCTGTGAGGGGTGACGAGTCGTGTGCGGAGGAGGAAATCGCTCCGGAGATCAGCACAGGTGGGTAGGGCTGCAGCTAACACTTATTGTTATAATCGATTATGTAGCCGATTACTAACTTCGATTAATCGGATAATGATTTACAAAAATATTGTCATTTATTTAACATAAAATACACAAATGCATCTTTACAAACATAAAGTTTACTTCAGAATAAAACGGTATACAGAGGAGGAACGGGGCTGCAGCATAGACACAGGGGGCAGAGAAGGACCAGGGCAGCAGCGGAAGTATGGGGGAGGTGGGGGGTGGGCAGCAGGGAATGCAGTCACAGCAGTCTCTCCTCACCACTGGTTCCGTCTGCAGTGCTCTGTGTCCTCGCTGCCTCTGCCCATACAGGTGGGGATTGAAAGGGACACAGACCACTGCAGCCAGCACCAGCAGGGAGGAGAACGGAGGAGCAGAGCGGCAGCAACTAATCGATGATGAGAATTGCTACGAAAGATTCTCATTATCGATTATAATCGATTAGTTGTTGCAGCCCTAGAAAAGAGTCCCAGATTCTCCTTGTTCAGTCCCTACAACAATCTCTTCTTCTCCCCTCCCACTCCTCTGTCAGTAGACAGTAATGGGGGGACGGAATGTGTCTAGTGGGGGGAGTCAGGAGCCATCAGCCTCTATTAGACTCCGCCTCTCCTCCTCACATCATGTCATTGTGTGTTACCAGCCAAGAGACGTGACCAGTCTCCCCCCCACACACACTCTCTGGGGTCTCTCATACATCTCAGTACAGGGGGCTTCACTCTCATCTTTATTCACAGACCTTGGAGACCCTCAGAGAGACGTCAAAGCTGAGGAGGAGGAAGAAGTCTGTGTGAAGATTGAAGAGGAGGAGATAATTCCTATAAAGATTTCCATTGGTTAGTAATTATCAATGTATATATGAGAAGCTGTTTCCCTGCTCTCTGCCTTCCTCCAGCTGAGAAAGTGATGTCATGTGACCTCCCAGAATCCTCCTCACCTCTCCGGTCAGGTCTGTGTTTTATTAATAGAGATAACAGTGATGTCATGTGACCTCCCAGAATCCTCCTCACCTCTCCGGTCAGGTCTGTGTTTTATTAATAGAGATAACAGTGATGTCATGTGACCTCCCAGAATCCTCCTCACCTTTCCGGTCAGGTCTGTGTTTTATTAATAGAGATAACAGTGATGTCATGTGACCTCCCAGAATCCTCCTCACCTCTCTGGTCTGGGGTATAAACACTTCCACCAAAGTGGAGGGATTGTCACTGTGTGAGCTCTGGCCATGGCTACTGATCTGGAGCAGATGGTGGGAGGAGCTCAATGACGGTGATGTACATAATCCCGCCAGGACACTCTTACAACAAGGAAAGCACGGATAAAACCTTTTCCAGGCCGAGAGCCGATACTTTTCCTTAACTATTCACAGATACCGAATATGATATATATATTTTTTTGGTGTGTGTCATGTGACAGAAACAATACAGACGAATGGACAGTGGTGGAGCGCCAGGGCCCGGACGCAGCTGCAATCTCTGTGATCGTGGTAGTTCTGCCACTGACTCTAAGGTGTAGGGGAACCAGTCAGAGCTGCAACTGCTTTGTATTATAATGGTTTTTAATGCCCTTCTGCCCCTTATCTCCTCCAGGTGACCAACACATCGTGAGTGACATGGGGACACATCTGTCATCTGATCCCTCTACACCTGGGGGGAGTTTTCCCGATCGCTTACCTCCCGTCACCCATCATCCAGATCATAGAACAAGAACTCACACAGGAAAGAATTCTTATCTGTGTTCAGATTGCGGGAAAGGTTTCACCCACAAGTCTTCTCTCGTTTCCCACGGACGGCTTCACGTAGGCATAAAGCCGTATTCCTGCCCCCAGTGCGGAAAATGTTTCAACACAAAGTTCCAACTTCTCCAACATCAGAGAACTCACACCGGGGAGAAGCCGTATTCATGTTCTGAATGCGGGAATTCTTTTTCTTCGAGTTCAAATCTTGATTCTCACAGGAGGACCCACACAAGGGAAAAGGCGCACTCATGTTCAGATTGCGGGAGAAGTTTTACCACGAGTTCAGCTCTTGTTAATCACAAAAGAACTCACACCGGGGAAAAGCCGTATTTATGTTTAGAGTGCGGGAAAAGATTTACTACAAGTACAACTCTTGTTAAACACACAAGGACTCACACCGGGGAGAAGCCGTATTCGTGTACAGAGTGTGGGAAGTGTTTTACTGAGAGTACAGCTCTTATTTATCACAAGAGGACTCACACGGGGGAGAAGCCGTATTCATGTACAGATTGTGGGAAATGTTTTACCGCAAATTCAGCTCTTGTTACTCATAAGAGAATTCACACGGGGGAGAAGCCGTATTCATGTTCGGAATGTGGAAAGTGTTTTAGTAGGAGTACAATTCTTATTAATCACATGAGAACTCACACAGGCGAGAGGCCGTATTCATGTTCAGAATGTGGGAAATGTTTCACTCTGGGATCCAGTCTTGAGTTGCATAAAAGAATCCACACCGGGGAGAAGCCCTATTCATGTTCAGACTGCGGGAAAAGTTTTACTCAGCAGAGCGCTCTTAAACTTCATATGAAAACTCACACGTGGTAGAAGTATTCACGGCTGTAATACAGTTCTTTTCTACAAGTGCAACTTTAGTTTTCACATGAGATCTCACACCGGGCAGAAGCCGTATTCACGTTCGCAATGCAGAAATTGTGCTCAGTTTTTGCTTGGTATAAGAGAACTCACTCCAGGGAGAAGCCATATTCATGTTCGTTGTGCGG
The DNA here is from genome assembly GCF_000935625.1 of Nanorana parkeri. Lineage (NCBI taxonomy): Eukaryota > Metazoa > Chordata > Amphibia > Anura > Dicroglossidae > Nanorana > Nanorana parkeri. The sequence goes on along the minus strand of NW_017307410.1, from coordinate 491,181 downwards.
GAAGGGTTTACCGCATGTTCGACTCTTGTTACTTATAAGCCGTATTCGTGTTTAGTGTGGAAAAGGTGTTACGGCAACTTCCGCTCTTTTTGCCCATAAATGAAATCCCATCAGGAAGAAGCCGTATTTATGATCAAAGTGTGGAAAAGGTTTTACCCAGGAAACAGAAACCTTCTATTACGTACACCTAAAAACGTCCACTGGTCTTCTTGCACAACTATGAACTATGTGCGGAAGAGGTTCACCAACGCCTTCTGAATGAGATTCTGATACTTGCACCATCACGGCCAGGGTACCAGAGATGGCTGGGGCAGATGGATGAGCTTTTTTTTTGCTGTACAGAATGTGCCACACCCATATCCCTTTCCCGTTGTCGTGTGGAGCGGGAAGTGATAGTGAATCCACTAGGCACTGGACAACCATGGCTAAGACGTGTCTGACTGGACACACTGATAAGCATAGTTTCTGGAAGGGTGTGAGGGGGCGCATAGCTGACGTTTTCCCTTTAAGGGATCTAAGAAAGTGGGAGATGTCTATAGCTCCCCAATGATCCATCGGGGGGCGCCACCATAGTCTGGATCTGAATTATAGAGCGCCATTGGCAGTCATCCGTGAAGGTAATGGCACGCACTTGCCTAGATTCTAATAAGGCCCTGAAGTGTGAGCCCCGCGTGCCAGGAGGGGAATGTGGATTGCCAATAACAGGCATCGTGGGCCACATTGATGGGGAGAGATTCAAGGACGAAACGGCTACTTCTGCTCCCCTCATTGGCGCCTGAACATGTGGATTGGGCCAAGACCGCAGGGGAAGTTTAGGCAATGTCCAAGGAACGGCGCTGATAGGAAGGTCGCACGTATCTCCTTCCAAACCCACCCATAGCGCGCTGTCAGCGTTGCGACTCCAATCCACTATCCGCGCTACGTGTACAGGAACCATCTTCCTGCAGTTTGCTGTTGTCGCCATGCACAGTAACGTCGTGGTTTTATCCCTCTGAGGATTTCTATACATTTAGGTGTATGTCGCTGTTGCCATGGTTACATTTATAATGGACTTTGGTTTTCCCGCTTGTTACCATGAAATATACATCGGAGATTTATTTCCCTTTTTTGTTTTCTGTGTTTTATTTCATTCTCTTATAACTATTCCCATCATACGGACGCAGTCACGGGTCACAAAGGTAGGCGCGGGGCTTGAAAATCCGCTCGTCCAACACTGGGACCCGGGGGAATTATCTATCGGTAGGACTCCTGACTGAGCTGGGGGCATTAGCAGTAGACGTCTGGAAGCTGAAACCCCAACACTAGGCCTCAAACTATTCACCCCCATGGCTGTGACCTTTATCACCGTCTGTAACCCTAATGCCGGCCTTCCCTGTGCACACAACCTGAACTCTTCCTGTAACACTAATCCTAATAACCCCAACACTTCCTGTAACCCCAACACCAGCACTGCCTGTAACCCTAATAATACCAACACTTCCTGTACCCTAACACCAGCACTTCCTGTAACCCTAACACTTCCTGTAACCCTAATAATACCAACACTTCCTGTAACCCCAACACCTCCTCTAACCCTAATAATACCAACACTTCCTGTACCCTAACACCAGCACTTCCTGTAACCCTAACACTTCCTGTAACCCTAATAATACCAACACTTCCTGTAACCCTAACACCAGCCCTTCCTGTAACCCTAATAATACCAACACTTCCGGTAACCCCAACACCTCCTCTAACCCTAATAATACCAACACTTCCTGTAACCCTAACACCAGCACTTCCTGTAACCCTAATAATACCAACACTTCCTGTAACATCAACACTTCCTGTAACCCTAATAACATCAACACTTCCTGTAACATCAACACTTCCTGTAACCCTAATAACATTAACACTTCCTGTAACATCAACACTTCCTGTAACCCTAATAACATCAACACTTCCTATAACCCTAATAACACCAACATTTCCTCTAACCCTAACACTTCCTGTAACCCTAATAAAACCAACACTTTCTGTAACCCTAATAACATCAACACTTCCTGTAACATCAATACTTCCTATAACCCTAATAATACCAACATTTCCTATAACCTTAATCCTAATAACCCCAACACTTCCTGTAACCCTAATAACATCAACACTTCCTGTAACCCCAACACTTCCTGTAACCCTAATAAAACCAACACTTCCTGTAATCCTAATAACATCAACACTTCCTGTAACCCCAACACTCCCTGTAACCCTAATAACACCAACACTTCCTGTAACCCTAATAAAACCAACACTTCCTGTAACCCTAATAACATCAATACTTCCTGTAACCGTAACACTCAGACCCCATTCACACTGAGCGACATGCAAATCGCGCGACTTTGAGCGACGTGTCGCGCGACATCTTCCTATTGGGCTGTATGCAATCAGGAGCAATATCGCTCAAAATCGCTCTAAAAAAGGGTCATGTAGAAGCGACAAGCTACCAGCGACGAGCTACAAGCGATATTGAGCGATATTGAGCGACATTGAGCGACGAGATGTGAACAGCTCCATTGAATTGTATTGGTGAAGCTACATAGAGCGATATAGTGCGGAAATATGAGCGATATCGCTACAAAAATCGCGCGATAAATCGCTCAATGTGAACGGGGCCTTACTGTAACCCTAAAACCACAAAGATGGTAGAAAAGCTCACATGGGTTATAGCGCCCTCCCTGACTCTATCCAAAACTAGAAAAGAAAGTTGTGGGTTCCGTTTTATATAAATGATCAGATTAGATAGAAGTGTCGCTCTGGGCTGATCATAGAGTTCCAGGATCAGCATTATACACATAGAGAGGAGGAATGAGGCCTCAAATGTTCCTCTTTTCTTTTTAAAACTAAACTTCTACAGATCAGATAAATCTCCTCCATATAGTTCTATATCCTTTTATTATCATTCTATAATTTCTCTGTCTCAGGCTGGAGACACGGACTCCTCTCTCATCCCTGATCCTGTGTCTCTCTCCACTCTGTCCTCACACTTCCGCCCTGTGGTTCCCGCACTTCCGCTGTGTGCGTTCCAAGGCAGCCCAGCCGATTCCTGGTTGCCATAGTCACCGTATATTGATGTGCGGAGCCACCACTAGAGGGAGACAGTCCCTCCGTGTTAGAAGAAGTGTCGGTGCAAGGCGCGGCGGCCATTTTGTTGTAGCCAAGAACAGTTTGGCGAGTGCAACTGCTGAAAGAAACGTCTTCCTGGACAGTGTGAGCCCGTTGCGGAGGAGGTAATAATGTCTTCTAATTATGAGAGAAGGGGGTCCCAGAGGTCTGTGTTATCAGGAGATCCCTCAGGCCTGTCCTCTGAATTCCCGGGACTCCACACACAGGAACATCAGGAGATCCCTCAGGAGGATCAGGTAGATAGTAGGGATGTCCCGATACCAGGCATTTCCCCGATTCTTAGGGCCGATACTGGCCCTTTAGATTTTTAAACCGCAGCGTCTGCTGAGTTCCCGAACTTGTTGGGACCTCGGCATGTAGGGCGCTCTGCTGGGATGTACGGCACTCTGCGGATATCTGTATTTCGCTCTGGTGAGAAACTGCCTAATATCATCAGTCTGTGTTGCTTTAGGGAATAAAGTCACCTGGCCCTTTAAGAAAAAGTATCGGTAATTGGTATCGGCGAGTACCTGAGGGAAAGTACTTGTGGCATTGGGACATCCCTAGTAGATAGTAACATCATCTTTGTATTTCATTCACAATGCAGAAAATGTTGCAACTAACAGAATCCGTGTTCTCCAGGGTGATGGCATAATTGTGGCTGAAGATGAAGAAGATGCATACCTGATGGATGATGAATTGTGTAAGGAGGAGGAACGTTCTCCAGAGATCAGCACAGGTGAGGAATAAACACTAAATCCAGAAAAGAGTCCCAGATTCTCCTTGTTCAGTTCCTACAACAATCTCTTCTTCTCCCCTCCCCCCTCCTCTGTCAGTAGACAGTAATGGGGGGACGGAATGTGTCTAGTGGGGGGAGTCAGGAGCCATCAGCCTCTGTTACACTCCGGCTCTCCTCCTCACATCATGCCATTGTGTGTTACCAGCCAAGAGACGTGACCAGTCTCCCCCCACACACACTCTCTGGGGTCTCTCATACAACTCAGTACAGGGGGCTTCACTCTCATCTTTAGTGACAATACATTTCAGTATTAAAGAGAAATCCGGTATTTTTCAAAATAATTTTGTATACGTTTAGTTCTCTGCTCTCCACTCATATATGTGAGGGGCGGAGCTTTGTCTTGTATTATAATGGTTCTTAATGCCCTTCTGCCCCTTATCTCCTCCAGGTGACCAACACATCATGGGGGCACATCTGTCATCTGATCCCTCCACACCTGGGGGGAGTTTTCCCGATCGCTCACCTCCCATCACCCATCATCCAGATCATAGAACAAGAACTCACACAGGAAAGGATTCATATCTGTGTTCAGATTGCGGGAGATGTTTTACCACAAGTACAGCTCTTATTATTCACAAGAGGACTCACACCGGGGAAAAGCCATATTTATGTTCAGAGTGTGGGAAAGGTTTTACAATAAGTACATTTCTTGTTATTCACAAGAGAACTCACACAGGGGAGAAGCCATATTCATGTTCAGAGTGCGGGAAAAGATTTGCTACAAGTACAACTCTGGTTAAACACAAGAGGATTCACACCGGGGAGAAGCCGTATTTATGTTTAGAGTGCGGGAAAATATTTGCTACAAGTACAACTCTGGTTAAACACAAGAGGACCCACACCGGGGAGAAGCCGTATTTATGTTCACATTGCGGGAAAATATTTGCTACAAGTACAACTCTGGTTAAACACAAGAGGACTCACACCGGTGATAAACCGTATTCGTGCTCAGAGTGTGGGAAGTGTTTTACTGAAAATTCCAGTCTTGTTACTCACAAGAGGACTCACACCGGAGAGAAGCCGTATTTATGTTCAGAGTGCGGAAAAAGATTTACTATAAGTACAACTCTTGTTACTCACAAGAGGACTCACACCGGAGAGAAGCCGTATTTATGTTCACATTGCGGGAAAAGTTTTACTGCCAATTCATCTCTTGTTACTCATAAGAGAATTCACACGGGAGAGAAGCCGTATCCATGTGCGGAATGTGGAAAGTGTTTTAGTAGGAGGACAATTCTTAATAATCACATAAGAACTCACACCGGGGAGAAGCCGTATTCATGTTCAGAGTGCGGGAAAAGTTTCACTCAGCATAGAACTCTTAAACTTCATATGAGGACTCACACTTGGTAGAAGTATTCATGGCTATAATAGAGTTCTTTTCTATAAGTATAACTTTATTTTTCACATGTGATCTCACACCGTGATGTAGAAATTGTTTCCGTTTTTTGCTTCCTATACGAGAACTCACTGCAGGGAGAAGCCATATTCATGTTCGGTGTGTGGGAAATGTTGAACCATGTGCGGAAGAGGTTACTGTGGTCCACACACCAACACCTTCAGAATGAGATTCTTAGCCTTGCTCCCCTTCCGGCACACTACCAGAGACGGCTGTGCCAGATGAATGCAGTTTTGGTGCAGGACAGAAACCATCTTCAATCTGATTGCTGTTGTCACTCTGTCACCAAGAACAGTAACGTCATCGTTTTATCCCTCTCAATACTTTAATATTATTCGTTGAGATGTATGCCACTGTTGCCATGGTTACTTTTATAATAGACTTTGGTTTTCCCGCTTACAACCAATAAATATACATTTGGAGTTTTATGTCTTTTTGTTTTCTGTGTTTGATTTCATTCTCTTATAACTATCCCCATCAGACGGACGCAGTCACAGGTCACATAGGTAGGCGGTTCCTTTGAAAAAGACGTATAGCGAGTAACAACATGCGCGCCTTTCATCCTCAGGAAGGCTGACCTTCATCTTGTCTCCTGGTATCCTTGTCTTCAGCCTGCCCTGACCCTCCGCTTGTCTCCTGGTATCCTTGTCCTCAGCCTGCCCTAACCTTCCGCTTGTCTCCTGGTATCCGTGACATCAGCCTACCCTGACCCTCCGCTTGTCTCCTGGGATCCATGTCATCAGCCTGCCCTGACCTTCCGCTTGTCTCCTGGTATCCGTGTCCTCAGCCTACCTTGAATTCTAGCCTTGTCCACCAGCGTTCGGTGTCAGCAGAGTAGGGTGAAGCTAGGGGTCTCCATCTGGAGCCAGCACACAGTGTAGTCCATCTCCACCAGCAGGAGCTCTGGTGAATACTAGGTGGTCCTTAGACTCCGGCCCTGGGGGACCCCACGCTACCTACTCTGCATTCTGGTGTTCCGCTTCGTCTGGACTTCCTGTCATCCTCTGCCAATCCTAGCTCTCAGTCGCCATATACTACCTGCACCTTAGGTGTCCCAATGTATCCCGGGTCCACGCCCTTGAGTCCGATCCTGACAATGTTAGGGTCCCGGAATGGTTACTGTGGGAATTGGAGGGAAGGAGAGTGTTAATGTCACAGGAAGTGTTGGTGTTCTTTACAGGGCTTGTTTTAGGGTTACAGGAAGTGCTGGTGTTGGAGTTACAGGAAGTGTTGGTATTTTTAGGGTTACAGGAAGTGTTGGTGTTGGAGTTACAGGAAGTGTTGGTATTTTTAGGGTTACAGGAAGTGCTGATGTTAGTGTTACAGGAAGAGTTCAGGTTGTGTGTACAGGGAAGGCCGGCATTAGGGGTACAGACGGTGATAAAGGTCACAGTCATGGTGGTGAATAGTTTGAGGCCTAGTGTTGGGGTTTCAGCTTCCAGACGTCTACTGCTAATGCCCCCAGCTCAGTCAGGAGACCTACTGATAGATGTCCCAAAGGGACACAGATGGTAGAGAAGCTCACATGGGTTTTTGCGCCCTCCCTGACTCTATCCAAAACTAGAAAAGAAAGAAAGTTGTGGGTTCTATTCTATACAAATGATAAGATTAGATAGAAGTGTCGCTCTGGCTGATCGTAGAGTTCCAGTATCAGTACTATACACATAGAGAGGAGGAATGAGGCCTCAAATGTTCCTCTTTTTAAAGGAGAATTATGACCTGAGGGCAAATAAAAATACTCCTTACCTTTATTATATTAGCATTCTTCCTTTTTTCTGAAGTCACATCACAGCTAAAGTCATCAAAACCCACAGGAAACGGCCACCTCCAGCCCTGCTCCAAGCTCCTTTCCTCTTAGGGGGCGTTAACAGTTGATCCAGCCCGCCCTCAGTTTTTTTTTTTTTTCAAATTCTCCTTCTGCTGTGGCCGCGCTTTCTCTCATCGCGCACTGCTGTGTTTTGTCAGAGCGTGCACGCTGGCATTTGGGAGCAGGAGGCGGAGTCTCAAGTGAAAAGGCAGCAGCCAATAGATGTTTAGAAGTGAACTGCTGACTCAGCCTCCCTGCAATTTCAGTGCTCTTTCCCTTCTCTCATCAGTGATCTGGATGTCAGCATGACACAGGGGAGAGAGGGAGAGGAGCCCACTGTCACTGGGGATCCCTGCTGCGCCCCCCCCCCCCCCCCTCTCTCCCTTCCCTGTGTCACGCTGACATCCTAGAATCACTGGGGATAGCTGAAGAGAGAGGGGAAAGAGGGCTCTCTCTCCATCATTTATCACATATGAGCAAGTCCATATATGGTGAATGATGTCACTGGGCATCCCTGCAGACTGGCAAGCATCCGATCAGCAGGGATCCCCAGTGACATCATTTGCCATATATGGACTTGCTCATATGTGGTAAATCTCTCCCTGCCCTGTGTCACGCTGACATCTTAGAAGAGAGGGGGAGGGAGGAGCATATAAAAAAAGTTTTTAAAAAAACCCCAAAATGTTTAACTCTCCCACCCCCACGTTTACGCAGATATAAACGTAAACACGCGTACGGTGCACCAGCGCGCGAAAACGACAATTGCGCTACACACGTTGCATATCGCCGCGAACGTCGCAGTAAGAACAATCATTTTAGGGCCATCAATCGCCGATAACTCTAAACTGATGAGCGGTAAAAGCTTTTAAAGCGTCGCCTATGGCCAATTTTGGGTATTATCATTTTTTTGAGGTTTCGCGCGAGCACGCAATTTTAAGGCTTGACATGTTTGGTGTCTTTTTACCCGACGTGACCCCGTCTTTTAAATTTTACCAAAAAATTGGGTAATAATAAATGTTTTATCATTTAATATAGAGGGAACAGTTTTTTTTTTTTTTTTAATTTCGGTAATTTGTCCTTAATATAGTAAAAAATAAAACCCGTAGTGGTGAATAAATACCACCAAAAGAAAGCTCTATCTGTCCCTAAAAAATTGTATAAAATTAATTTCAGTACAGCGCTGCATGACGGAATAAATGTCAGCAATGACAGGTTCTCTTCATCTCCATAGATAGGTGTGTCCTGATATGGTTGTCCTCCCTCTTCATGTCTCTCTTCCTCTCTGTGTCCATACTTCTCCCTTTCTATATCTCTTGTAGAATGTTTCACCTGGAGGTTCTTTCCTCGTCCTGTCTTTAGATTTCAACTAAGGAGAAACCTCAAACCTGATCACCTGATGGAGATGGAGCGCGGTCACATGACTGAGAGGATCTTACACCTCACCCTGGAGATCATCTACCTGCTGACCGGAGAGGTGAGGAGGATTCTGGGAGGTCACATGACATCACTCTTATGTACATTCTTCCACCCAGTCTTACCTTCACCTGCACCATGCTCCATTCTCACCACTGCGCCCATGCCTGCACCCCCCAACTCCCCCCCGACTCCAGCAGTCCTCTTTTGCTTCTTCTATCATGCTTGCACATCCCCGCCCCCCCCTACCCCCCAGCTCTCACCCCCATGCTTGTACCCACAACATGCCTGAGGCCCTTCTCTCCCTAACTTACCTCAATGCTCCACCCCAACCCCACGTTCCCAACACTGCATATGCAGGCCCCCTTTACCCCACCATGCCTACTCCCTTCTTCTCTTTTCAGTACATCTGTACCCCTTCTCACTCTATATCTGCACTGGCCGCCGATCTCTCAACCCCCCTCCCTTCCGAGTAATACTGCATGGCCTCAAAACT
>NW_017307410.1:465471-482097 GCF_000935625.1 Nanorana parkeri | reverse complement strand
CCCCAACACCCAGTGTGCCTCATCCTCTCCCCCTGCTCTCATTCTTCCAACCTTGTCCATTCTGGGCACACTTTTGCTAGTCTCTATTTTAAACTCCAGACCAGACCAGAGTGATTCATTCCAGGGACCTCTATTGATTTGCTGGATGTAAATGATTTCCTTTGTGTATTGATTTCTATTGGCTTCATCTCCAACACAGGAAAGGATCATAGTGAAGAATCCGCCTGACAGTCACATGACTCCTGTGTCCCAAAGTCGGAGCAGGAAACAGAGCGCCATGTTGGACCCTCCACCGTCCTCCCTGACACCTGAGAGAAGCGACAAGAAGATTCTAGAAGTCATCAGAGAAATCATTACGCTGCTGACGGGAGAGGTGAGCAGTGCCGGGAATTCTGGGACATGATCCAGGAACAGACAAGGGATGTGTCTGGATGGTGACTGTATCATTGTGTGTGTCAGGTTCCTATAAGGTGTCAGGATGTCTCTGTCTATTTCTCCATGGAGGAGTGGGAGTATCTAGAAGGACACAAGGATCTCTACAAGGACGCCATGATGGAGAACTGGCCGCCCCTCACATCACCGGGTAAGAGGAGACTTTCATTTCTTGAGTATTGAGGATCCCCCTAGATACACACATCCTCTGATATAAAGACATAGAAACAATGTATTCAGTCAGTGTGTGTGTTTCCTACAGATGGATCCAGGAACAGAAATACCCCAGAGAGATGTCCCCGTCCTCTGTATTCCCGGGACTCCACACAGGAACATCATGAGATCCCTCAGACCCGTCCTCTGTATTCCCGGGACTCCACACAGGAACATCAGGAGATCCCTCAGACCCGTCCTCTGTATTCCCGGGATTCCACACAGGAACATCAGGAGATCCCTCAGACGCGTCCTCTGTATTCCCGGGACTCCACACAGGAACATCAGGAGATCCCTCAGACCTGTGCTCTGTATTCCCGGGACTCCACACAGGAACCTCAGGAGATCCCTCAGACCCGTCCTATGTATTCCCGGGACTCCACACAGGAACATCAGGAGATCCCTCAGACCCGTCCTCTGGATTCCCGGGACTCCACACAGGAACCTCAGGAGATCCCTCAGACCCGTCCTCTGGATTCCCGGGACTCCACACAGGCACATCAGGAGATCCCTCAGACCCATCCTATGTATTGCCGGGATTCCACACAGGAACATCAGGCGATCCCTCAGGCCCGTCCTCTGTCTTCCCGGGACTCCACACAGGAACCTCAGGAGATCCCTCAGACCCGTCCTCTGGATTCCCGGGACTCCACACAGGAACATCAGGAGATCCCTCATACCCATCCTATGTATTGCCGGGATTCCACACAGGAACATCAGGCGATCCCTCAGGCCCGTCCTCTGTATTCCCGGGACTCCACACAGGAACATCAGGAGATCCCTCAGACCCGTCCTCTCTATTCCCGGGACTCCACACAGGAACTTCAGGAGATCCCTGAGACCCGTCCTCTGTATTCCCGGGACTCCACACAGGAACATCAGGAGATGCCTCAGACCCGTCCTCTGTATTCCCGGGACTCCACACAGGAACATCAGGAGATCCCTCAGGGGGATCAGGTAGGAAGAACAGAGAGTCCTAATGAAAGCTGATTTGATGCTTTATCTTTAAGCGTATCTAAATCCTAAAAATAAGTATATTATATTGCAGATTTCTGCTCCTCAGATGAAGCGGCTGCATTAGTTTTCTCTTTGAGGCTTTATTTTCATCTGGTAGTCCTGACACTGAAATGCTTCTTGTTCCTGAGTGGCTACATTCACTCCTCCACTGTATCTATGGAGGAAGCCATGCGTGTCACCCAGGCTGGACTATGAATTGGCCTTTGTTCGTTTCCATTAGGCCCCATTCACACTGAGCGACATGAAAATCGCGCGATATTGAGCAATATTGCGAGACGAGCGATATTGAGCGACTTGTCGCGCGACGTTTTCCTATTGGGCTGTATGCAATCAGGAGCGAAATCGCTTGAAAAAAGGGTCATGTAGGAGCGACAAGCTACCAGCGACGAGCTACTAGCGATATTGAGCGACGAGATGTGAACAGCTCCATTGAAATGGATTGGAGAAGCTACATAGAGCGATATCGCGTGGAAATATGAGCGATATCGCTGCAAAAATCGTTTGATAAATCGCTCAGTGTGAATGGGGCCTTAAGGCCTCGTTCACATTGAGCGATTTATCGCGCGGTAATTCCCGCGATATCGCGGCAAATTACCGCGCGATATCGCTCTCCAATGCTTCTCAATGGGGCACAGGGTCCTGCTGTCGCGGGTCGTGTGTCGCTACAGCAGGACCCTTTTCGGAGCAGATTTAGCCGCGATTCAAATGCTTTCAATGCAAGCATTTGCGCGATATCGCGTGGCAAATCTCGCGATATCGCGCAAAATGCAAATCGCGCGACAAACGCGCGATTTGCATATCGCGGAGTGTGAATGGGGCCTTAAAGGGAGGTTATGGGTTTAGTAGAAGGGAAGGAAAGATGAGCTTGTTCTTTGCTTCCTCCTCCTCTCTCAGGAAGTGGCGAGGACACAACAGTTCTGGCAACAACAATCCTCTGTACTGGCTGAAGGTGTTCTTAGCCTGGAAGCTGAAAACGAATGCCGCCGCCACATCTGAGGACTCGGAAGCTGCAGCATGTTCCATTATTGTTCTGTATATCACAAGGCTGATGACGTTGTAAATAACTTAATGTGTCTTCTCCAGGCTGACAACCTGATTTTCATTAAAATTGATGATAAGGAGACACTTGTGATGGATGATTGATGTAAGGAGGAGGAACGTTCTCCAAAGATGAGCACAGGTGAGTAATAAACACTAAACCCAGAGAAGAGTCCCAGATTCTCCTTGTTCAGTCACTACAACAATCTCTTCTTCTCCCCCCTCCCCTGTCAGTAGACAGTAATGGGGGGACGGAATGTGTCTAGTGGGGGGAGTCAGGAGCCATCAGCCTCTATTAGACTCCGCCTCTCCTCCTCACATCATGTCATTGTGTGTTACCAGCCAAGAGATGTGACCAATCTCCCCCCACACACACTCTCTGGGGTCTCTCTTACATCTCAGTACAGGGGGCTTCACTCTCATCTTTATTAACAGACACCGGAGATGTCAAACCTGAGGAGGAAGAACAACTTGTGAGGATTAAAGAAGAGGAAGTCCCTATAGAGAGCCTCATCAGTGAGTAATATTTACATTAAATACATGAACTGCTTCCCTGCATGTCTCCTGCCTTGCCTTCTGATAAGAAAGTGATTTGTGTCAGTGATGGGAAGTTATCGTATCTGCCAGACACAGATCTCTGCATGTGTGTATGGTTGCTTAATGGAGCAGTTAGCTGACAAACTGCAGGTGGTGTCAAGCTACCCTGAATTGTGTGTGTGTGGGCAGTGAGAAAGGTGAAAGTGTTCCAGCTCACAGGGTAGCGTGGCAAGTGTTAGAAATGTGCGGTACTAACCTAACATCTTCACAACTAGGGATGCAGTGATACCAAGAGTACAAGTACTGATACTTTTCCTCAATTACTCGCTGATACCAATTACTGATACTTTTTTTAAATTTATTTTTCCTGTCATGTGACAGTATTTAAAAAAAAACAAAAAACAATGCAGACTAATGATTTTAGGACAGGGGTGGAGTGCCAGAGCTTGCTCCTTCCTACAACCGATGCGACCCTGTGAGCTTTGTTACTGACGCTAAGCTGTAGAGGACTACAAATCCCAGCAATACATTATACAGTAATGCAGAATACTATCGAGCTACATACTCTGTGTTGTTCACCAAGGCTGTGCCATGTCTCAGAAGGCTGTGCAGGGTATGACTCTGGGCTGTGCGGGGTCTTGCCAGGGCTGTGCAGCGACACAAAGGCTGTGTGCAGGTCTCACTAGGGCTGTGTGGTGTCACCAGGACAGCGTGCAGGTCTCACTAGGGCTGTGTGGTGTCACCAGGTCAGCGTGCAGGTCTCACTAGGAATGTGTGGTGTCACCAGGACAGCGTGCAGGTCTCACTAGGACTGTGTGGTGTCACCAGGACAGCGTGCAGGTCTCACTAGGGCTGTGTGGTGTCACCAGGACAGCGTGCAGGTCTCACTAGGGCTGTGCGGTGTCACCAGGACAGCGTGCAGGTCTCACTAGGGCTGTGTGGTGTCACCAGGACAGCGTGCAGGTCTCACTAGGGCTGTGCGGTGTCACCAGGACAGCGTGCGGGTCTCACTATGGATGCGTGGTGTCAACAGGACAGCGTGCAGGTCTCACTAGGAATGCGTGGTGTCAACAGGACAGCGTGCAGGTCTCACTAAGACTTTGTGTTGTCACCAGGACAGCGTGCAGGTCTCACTAAGACTGTGTGTTGTCACCAGGACAGCGTGCAGGTCTCACTAGGGCTGTGCGGTGTCACCAGGACAGCGTGCAGGTCTCACTAGGGCTGTGCGGTGTCACCAGGACAGCGTGCAGGTCTCACTAGGGCTGTGCGGTGTCACCAGGACAGCGTGCAGGTCTCACTAGGGCTGTGCGGTGTCACCAGGACAGCGTGCAGGTCTCACTAGGGCTGTGCGGTGTCACCAGGACAGCGTGCAGGTCTCACTAGGGCTGTGCGGTGTCACCAGGACAGCGTGCAGGTCTCACTAGGGCTGTGCGGTGTCACCAGGACAGCGTGCAGGTCTCACTAGGGCTGTGCGGTGTCACCAGGACAGCGTGCAGGTCTCACTAGGGCTGTGCGGTGTCACCAGGACAGCGTGCAGGTCTCACTAGGGCTGTGCGGTGTCACCAGGACAGCGTGCAGGTCTCACTAGGGCTGTGCGGTGTCACCAGGACAGCGTGCAGGTCTCACTAGGGCTGTGCGGTGTCACCAGGACAGCGTGCAGGTCTCACTAGGGCTGTGCGGTGTCACCAGGACAGCGTGCAGGTCTCACTAGGGCTGTGCGGTGTCACCAGGACAGCGTGCAGGTCTCACTAGGGCTGTGCGGTGTCACCAGGACAGCGTGCAGGTCTCACTAGGGCTGTGCGGTGTCACCAGGACAGCGTGCAGGTCTCACTAGGGCTGTGCGGTGTCACCAGGACAGCGTGCAGGTCTCACTAGGGCTGTGCGGTGTCACCAGGACAGCGTGCAGGTCTCACTAGGGCTGTGCGGTGTCACCAGGACAGCGTGCAGGTCTCACTAGGGCTGTGCGGTGTCACCAGGACAGCGTGCAGGTCTCACTAGGGCTGTGCGGTGTCACCAGGACAGCGTGCAGGTCTCACTAGGGCTGTGCGGTGTCACCAGGACAGCGTGCAGGTCTCACTAGGGCTGTGCGGTGTCACCAGGACAGCGTGCAGGTCTCACTAGGGCTGTGCGGTGTCACCAGGACAGCGTGCAGGTCTCACTAGGGCTGTGCGGTGTCACCAGGACAGCGTGCAGGTCTCACTAGGGCTGTGCGGTGTCACCAGGACAGCGTGCAGGTCTCACTAGGGCTGTGCGGTGTCACCAGGACAGCGTGCAGGTCTCACTAGGGCTGTGCGGTGTCACCAGGACAGCGTGCAGGTCTCACTAGGGCTGTGCGGTGTCACCAGGACAGCGTGCAGGTCTCACTAGGGCTGTGCGGTGTCACCAGGACAGCGTGCAGGTCTCACTAGGGCTGTGCGGTGTCACCAGGACAGCGTGCAGGTCTCACTAGGGCTGTGTGGTGTCATGTCACAGACATGACTTCAGAGGCATGATGGGATTTGTAGTTACCCCCTCTCCCATACAAGGCAGGACAGATGGGGAGAGGAGTAATTCCTCTGACTCATTAATGCAAATGTAAGATTGAGCTATTGAGGTCTGTAAACAGTTTAGATTAGGCTGGTGAATGAGTGAAAAGGAAAGCCTAGGGTTCGACTTTGCTACACATCCGTGTAGAGATGAAGCCACTCCCCCATGTTTTACCATTTATCTCTTCCTATTCCC
This sequence comes from Nanorana parkeri, assembly GCF_000935625.1. Classification (NCBI taxonomy): domain Eukaryota; kingdom Metazoa; phylum Chordata; class Amphibia; order Anura; family Dicroglossidae; genus Nanorana; species Nanorana parkeri. The sequence continues at coordinate 476,139 of NW_017307410.1, read as the reverse complement.
CTTCTGTCTCCTATTTCCTCCAGATGAACAACACGTCATGAGTGATAAGAGCGAACTTCTGTCTTATGATCCCTCTACACCTCGGGGGAGTCTTCCTGATCACTTTCCTCCCATCCCCCATCATACAGTTTATAGGGATAGTCCGGATCCTGCAGAGAAGTGTTACATGTGTCCAGAGTGCGGAAAATGTTTCACCCGGAAGTCAACGCTTATGTCTCACCTGCGAAATCACACAGGCGAGAGGCCGTATTCCTGCTCCCAGTGCGGGAAAAGTTTTAACACAAATTCCCATCTTCACCGACATCAGAGAGTCCACACCGGGGAGAAGCCGTTTTTCTGTTCAGAGTGCGGGAAAAGTTTTACTACGAGTACAGCCCTTGTGAATCACAAGAGAACTCACACCGGGGAGAAGCCCTATTCGTGTTTGGAATGCGGGAAATGTTTTAGCGCCTCTTCAGCTCTTATTTATCACAAGAAGATTCACACAGGGGTAAAGCCGTATTCCTGTTCAGAATGTGGAAAATGTTTTTTTTACAAATTCAGCTGTTGTTTATCACAAGAGGAGAAGGCATGATGGAGAGAAGCCGTATTCATGTTCTGAATGCGGGAAATGTTTTATCGAGAGTTCAGCTCTCATTACTCACAAGAGATCTCACACGGGGGAGAAGCCCTATTAATGTTTGGAGTGCGGGAAAAGTTTTAGTATGAATTCAACTCTTGTTAATCACATGAGAACTCACACAGGGGAGAGGCCGTATTCATGTTCAGAATGTGGCAAATGTTTTACTCGGGGGTCCCGTCTTGAACTACATAAGAGAATTCACACGGGGGAGAAGCCCTATACGTGTTCGGAGTGCGGGAAATGTTTTAGCCAGCAGAGCAATCTTAAATTACACATAAGGGAAATGTTTCACCACGAGTACAGCTTTTGTAAATCACATGAGAACTCACACCGGGGAGAAGCCGTATTCATATTCTAAATGCAGCAATTGTTTTGCTACGCGCTCGGCTCTTGTTTCTCACGAGAGGACTCACACTGGAGAGAAGCCGTATTCATGTCAGGATTGCGGGAAATGCTTTAAGGCGAGCTCAGCTCTCGTCGCTCACAAGAGAACTCACACGGAGGAGAAGTCATAGTTAGGGGCCGGGAAATGTTGAAGCCGGGAATTAAGGAAAGACAGAAGTTGTATTTGTGATAAATATGAAAGAAGTTTTACTAATAAAGCAAATTTAGAAACACGCCTGATCACTCCCATTGATGTAATCATGAATGTCAATGATGTTATAATGGACCCCGTGCGGGAAAGGTCTTTGCTATAACAGTCCACACCAATGTTAAGGGGCAATTTTCACTTGGGCTCACACATTAATAGACTCGTTGTTAAGGCCGACCATTGAAATCTATGGGCTGCCGTCACACCAAAATGCCCCAACCTGTACCAGCCCGCCATCCCTTGTGTTCTGTTTTTAGAAGTTCTGGCCCTTATGTGACATCCTCCATGTTTCCGGAGATGGAGGCGGATGAAGGACGTTGTTTTGGCCTACTTGTTCGCCTGAAAAATCCATCTCAGTGTTATTCGTTGCGTCTCCTCTCTGCGCCTTGTTTAGTTTCATTTTAACAATTCTTTCAGATCAGAGGAAGGCAAACTCCGCCCCCCCATCAAATCCCATCACGCCCCTGTCTCTGGGAGTCAAGTCTGTGGCTCTCAGTCTTGCAATGCCTCATGGGACTTGTAGTGTCACCACAGCTGGAGGTCCGGAGTTGGCCTCCCCTGGTTTAGTTGGATGGTGAGGTACCGAGGTCGTTGGTGACGGTGAGAATGTTTAGCAGGATGACAGATATGACTTTCAGCTTCAGGAAACTTCGAGTGATCTGCAGGAGCGCAAAACTCCTCCCCCAAACTACGGGGGACATCATCGGGACAGTGCGGGGTCAGGACTTGGATGCTGGGGTCATTTGTCACAGGAAAGGTTCGTCTCCATTGCAAAGAGATACGTAGGAATACAAAGGGGTGATGGACTATAGGGGCCCATTAGTGTTAGGGTTACATGAGGGGCCACAGCTGGGATTAGAGGGAGAAAGACTGCTAAGGTCACAGAAAAGGTAAGTGTTGGGGTTACAGGAAGGGTTAGTGTTGGGGTTACAGGGAGGGTTAGTGTTGGGGTTATAGGGAGGGTTGTGTTGGGATTACAGGGAGGGTTGGTGTCGGGGTTACAGGGAGGGTCAGTGTTGTGGTTACAGAGAAGGTCAGTGTTGGAGTTACAGGGAGGGTCAGTGTCGGGGTTACAGGGAGAGTTAGTGTTGGGATTACAGGGAGGGTTGGTGTCGGGGTTACAGGGAGGGTCAGTGTTGCGGTTACAGGGAGGGTTAGTGTTGTGGTTACAGAGAAGGTTAGTGTTAGGGTTACAGGGAGGGTTAGTGTTAGGGTTATATAGAGGGTTAGTGTTAGGATTTCAGGGAGGGTTAGTGTTAGGGTTACAGGGAGGGTTAGTGTCGGTTTTACAGGGAGGGTTAGTGTTGGGGTTACAGGGAGGGTCAATGTTGCGGTTACAGGAAGGATTAGTGTTGGGGTTACAGGGAGGGTCAATGTTGCGGTTACAGGGAGGGTTAGTGTTGGGGTTACAGGGAAGGTCAGTGTTGGGGTTACAGGGAAGGTCAGTGTTGGGGTTACAGGGAAGGTCAGTGTTGGGGTTACAGGGAAGGTCAGTGTTGGGGTTACAGGGAAGGTCAGTGTTGGGGTTACAGGGAAGGTCAGTGTTGGGGTTACAGGGAGGGTCAATGTTGCGGTTACAGGAAGGATTAGTGTTGGGATTACAGGGAGGGTTAGTGTTGGGTTACAGGGAGGGTCAGTGTTGGGGTTACAGGAAGGATTAGTGTTGGGGTTACAGGAAGGATTAGTGTTGGGATTACAGGGAGTGTTAGTGTTGGGGTTACAGTGAAGGTCAGTGTTGGGATTACAGGGAAGGTTACTGTTGGGGTTACAGGGAGGGTTAGTGTTGGGGTTACAGGGAGGGTTAGTGTTTGGGTTACAGGGAGGGTCAGTGTTGGGGTTACAGGAAGGATTAGTGTTGGGATTACAGGGATGGTTAGTGTTGGGGTTACAGTGAGGGTCAGTGTTGGGATTACAGGGAAGGTTACTGTCGGGGTTACAGGGAGGGTCAGTGTTGCGGTTACAGGGAGGGTTAGTGTTGGGGTTACAGGGACGGGTTGTGTTGGGATTACAGGGAGGGTTGTTGTCGGGGTTATAGGGAGGGTTGGTTTCGGGGTTACAGGGAGGGTTGGTGTCGGGATTATAGGGAGGGTTGGTGTCAGGGTTACAGGGAGGATTAGTGTCGGGGTTACAGGGATGGTTGGTGTCGGGGTTACAGGGAGGGTTAGTGTTGGGGTTACAGGGAGGGTCAGTGTTGCGGTTACAGGGAGGGTTAGTGTTGGGGTTACAGGGAGGGTCAGTGTTGCGGTTACAGGGAGGGTTAGTGTTGGGGTTACAGGGAGGGTCAGTGTTGCGGTTACAGGGAGGGTTAGTGTTGGGGTTACAGGGAGGGTCAGTGTTGCGGTTACAGGGAGGGTTAGTGTTGGGGTTACAGGGAGGGTCAGTGTTGCGGTTACAGGGAGGGTTAGTGTTGGGGTTACAGGGAGGGTCAGTGTTGCGGTTACAGGGAGGGTTAGTGTTGGGGTTACAGGGAGGGTCAGTGTTGCGGTTACAGGGAGGGTTAGTGTTGGGGTTACAGGGAGGGTCAGTGTTGCGGTTACAGGGAGGGTTAGTGTTGGGGTTACAGGGAGGGTCAGTGTTGCGGTTACAGGGAGGGTTAGTGTTGGGGTTACAGGGAGGGTCAGTGTTGCGGTTACAGGGAGGGTTAGTGTTGGGGTTACAGGGAGGGTCAGTGTTGCGGTTACAGGGAGGGTTAGTGTTGGGGTTACAGGGAGGGTCAGTGTTGCGGTTACAGGGAGGGTTAGTGTTGGGGTTACAGGGAGGGTCAGTGTTGCGGTTACAGGGAGGGTTAGTGTTGGGGTTACAGGGAGGGTCAGTGTTGCGGTTACAGGGAGGGTTAGTGTTGGGGTTACAGGGAGGGTCAGTGTTGCGGTTACAGGGAGGGTTAGTGTTGGGGTTACAGGGAGGGTCAGTGTTGCGGTTACAGGGAGGGTTAGTGTTGGGGTTACAGGGAGGGTCAGTGTTGCGGTTACAGGGAGGGTTAGTGTTGGGGTTACAGGGAGGGTCAGTGTTGCGGTTACAGGGAGGGTTAGTGTTGGGGTTACAGGGAGGGTCAGTGTTGCGGTTACAGGGAGGGTTAGTGTTGGGGTTACAGGGAGGGTCAGTGTTGCGGTTACAGGGAGGGTTAGTGTTGGGGTTACAGGGAGGGTCAGTGTTGCGGTTACAGGGAGGGTTAGTGTTGGGGTTACAGGGAGGGTCAGTGTTGCGGTTACAGGGAGGGTTAGTGTTGGGGTTACAGGGAGGGTCAGTGTTGCGGTTACAGGGAGGGTTAGTGTTGGGGTTACAGGGAGGGTCAGTGTTGCGGTTACAGGGAGGGTTAGTGTTGGGGTTACAGGGAGGGTCAGTGTTGCGGTTACAGGGAGGGTTAGTGTTGGGGTTACAGGGAGGGTCAGTGTTGCGGTTACAGGGAGGGTTAGTGTTGGGGTTACAGGGAGGGTCAGTGTTGCGGTTACAGGGAGGGTTAGTGTTGGGGTTACAGGGAGGGTCAGTGTTGCGGTTACAGGGAGGGTTAGTGTTGGGGTTACAGGGAGGGTCAGTGTTGCGGTTACAGGGAGGGTTAGTGTTGGGGTTACAGGGAGGGTCAGTGTTGCGGTTACAGGGAGGGTTAGTGTTGGGGTTACAGGGAGGGTCAGTGTTGCGGTTACAGGGAGGGTTAGTGTTGGGGTTACAGGGAGGGTCAGTGTTGCGGTTACAGGGAGGGTTAGTGTTGGGGTTACAGGGAGGGTCAGTGTTGCGGTTACAGGGAGGGTTAGTGTTGGGGTTACAGGGAGGGTCAGTGTTGCGGTTACAGGGAGGGTTAGTGTTGGGGTTACAGGGAGGGTCAGTGTTGCGGTTACAGGGAGGGTTAGTGTTGGGGTTACAGGGAGGGTCAGTGTTGCGGTTACAGGGAGGGTTAGTGTTGGGGTTACAGGGAGGGTCAGTGTTGCGGTTACAGGGAGGGTTAGTGTTGGGGTTACAGGGAGGGTCAGTGTTGCGGTTACAGGGAGGGTTAGTGTTGGGGTTACAGGGAGGGTCAGTGTTGCGGTTACAGGGAGGGTTAGTGTTGGGGTTACAGGGAGGGTCAGTGTTGCGGTTACAGGGAGGGTTAGTGTTGGGGTTACAGGGAGGGTCAGTGTTGCGGTTACAGGGAGGGTTAGTGTTGGGGTTACAGGGAGGGTCAGTGTTGCGGTTACAGGGAGGGTTAGTGTTGGGGTTACAGGGAGGGTCAGTGTTGCGGTTACAGGGAGGGTTAGTGTTGGGGTTACAGGGAGGGTCAGTGTTGCGGTTACAGGGAGGGTTAGTGTTGGGGTTACAGGGAGGGTCAGTGTTGCGGTTACAGGGAGGGTTAGTGTTGGGGTTACAGGGAGGGTCAGTGTTGCGGTTACAGGGAGGGTTAGTGTTGGGGTTACAGGGAGGGTCAGTGTTGCGGTTACAGGGAGGGTTAGTGTTGGGGTTACAGGGAGGGTCAGTGTTGCGGTTACAGGGAGGGTTAGTGTTGGGGTTACAGGGAGGGTCAGTGTTGCGGTTACAGGGAGGGTTAGTGTTGGGGTTACAGGGAGGGTCAGTGTTGCGGTTACAGGGAGGGTTAGTGTTGGGGTTACAGGGAGGGTCAGTGTTGCGGTTACAGGGAGGGTTAGTGTTGGGGTTACAGGGAGGGTCAGTGTTGCGGTTACAGGGAGGGTTAGTGTTGGGGTTACAGGGAGGGTCAGTGTTGCGGTTACAGGGAGGGTTAGTGTTGGGGTTACAGGGAGGGTCAGTGTTGCGGTTACAGGGAGGGTTAGTGTTGGGGTTACAGGGATGGTTAGTGTTGGGGTTGCAGGCAGGGTTAGTGTTAAGGTTACAGGGAGGGTCAGTGTCGGGGTTACAGGGATGGTCAGTGTTGGGGTTACAGGAAGGGTAAGTGTTAAGGTTACAGGGAGGGTTAGTGTCGGGGTTACAGGGAGGGTTAGGGTTGGGGTTACAGGGAGGGTTAGTGTCGGGGTTACAGGGAGGGTTAGTGTTGGGATTACAGGGAGGGTTAGTGTTGGGGTTACAGGGAGGGTTAGTGTTGGGGTTACAGGGATGGTTAGTGTTGGGGTTGCAGGGAGGGTTGGTGTTCAGGTCATCAGGTAAGCTCATGCCATGGTTACAGGAAGAGCTCTCACCCTTTTTTGTAGTCATATCACTAATGTTTCCTGTGACCCCTTTAGGGTTTAGGAGATGGTTGGCGTCAAGCTGGCCACACAATGCTTGAATGTTGGCCAAGTGCTGACTCAGCTGGAATTTAAGCCATGTGTGACCTCCCCACCGTTCCAGGAAAGTTGTTTTTTCAATGACAAATTCCTGACTGGCCCATGACTGCTGAATGTGGAAGTGACGATTCATTGTCGCCTGTAGAAGAGACGGTTATGGCTACATGGAGAGTGCGCTAAATGTCCTTCTTATAAACCATCCCAAATATATTGTATCGTTATCATCATTGGAAGCAGAGAATAGCAAGTTAGCTTATTTCAGGAAGCCAAGGCAATTTAGATATTACACAGGCAAGTACCATTCTCCTGACAACCGCCAAACCCAGACATGTCCATCGGATTGCCAGACAGAGAAGCCTGATTGGTCACTCCACAGAACACGTCTCCACTTCTCTAGAGTCCAGTGGCGGCGTGCTTTACACCGCGGCATCCCACGCTTTACATTGCACGCGGTGATGTAAGGTTTGGATGCAGCTGCTCGGCCATGGAAACAAATTCCATGAAGCTCTCTACGCACTGTTGTTGGGCCAATCTGAAGGCCACACCAAGTTTGGAGGTCTGTAGCTATTTACTCCGCAGACAGTTGGCGACTTCTGTGCACTGTGCGCTTCAGCATGCGCTGACCCCGCTCTGTCATGTGACGTGGCCTACCACTTCCTGGCTGAGTTGCTGTTGTTCCCAGTTGCTTCCACTTTGTTATAATCCCAGTAACAGGTGACCGCGGAATATTTAGTAACAAGGAAATGTCACGGACGGACTTATTGCAGAGGTGACACCGGTGATCGCGGTACCACACTTGTAGTCACTGAGCTCCTGAGAGCGACCCATTCTTTCACATATATTTGTAGAAGCGTCTGCATGCCGATGTGCCTGATGTGGCCATGGAGGTGATTGGAACACCTGAATCCAATGATCTCGGTGGGGCCAATACTTTTGGCGATATAGTGTATCTACACTGAGTGGCCAGTTTATTATGACCACCTGACGTTTGTAGGCAAATTAGCTATAATTTGGTGCTGAAGTTGCTAGAGGGCCAGACCATAATAAATAGGGAAGCAGGTTGTTTACCACGACAGTAGAAGTGATTTGTTTCTGAAGATACGGGGAAACAACCCGATTTAACAGCCTTTGAACGTGGGATGATTGTTGGCGCTCGGAGCCATGGAGCGAGTATCAGCAAAACAGCAGAATTCGTTAAATGTTCAAGAGCAGCTCATTGTTAAAGTGTTTAAAAACCGGACTGTCAGCCGAAAATCTGGGTCTGAACGTGCGAATTGTGGCCGTCAGCGACTAGTCAATGTTAGGGCAGAACGGAGAGTGGCAAGACTGGTACAAGACAACAGAAGGGCAACAGTGCCGTGTCAGATTCCTCGCATCACCTTTCACCATCTCGTGGAGTCACCAGGCGGCCCAACGAAGTACTGATGGGGTGGTCATAATAATCTGGCCACTCAGTGTATATATACTGCAGCGAAGGCAGCCAAGTGAATAACCGAGCCGAAGTGAGCCGCAAGTTGTTCGGCTATCCACTTGTGCCTTGTACGGCTGATTTCAGCCATACATCGGTTAAAATCAGCCATGCAGCGGCTGCCTCCAGCTGCTGTGCAGGATATTGTGAATAACCCGTATAGCATCCCTTCGGCTCAGTCGCCTGAAGGCGGCCGAAGCTATGACTGGATCCTTCGGCTCATTAGTGAATAACCCTCTTATGTGTTATGGCCTCCGAGCGGCTTTCTGGTTACCATAGTGACACACATCCCGCCACAGGCCGACTAGCTTTCTTCCTGTGGAGAACCAGAGCCACCACTAGAGGGCGACTGTCTGCTGTGTGAGAGAAGGAAGTTCCCTTAGTGCAGGAGGGTCGGCCATTTTGTTGTAGCCCAGAAAGGAAAAGATTCCAGCTGAAGAACGTGTGAGGAGTGAGGAGGAGGTAAGAATGTCTTCTTATTATGAGAGAAGGGGGTCCCAGCACTCTCTGTGGACTGAAATTGGGGGAAGGGGAGGTCATGTGACTTCAGTCAGGTCACATGTCCAGTATAAAGCACACAGGTGGGATGGTTTCATTTGAAGTTGGGCTCTGTGGTGAGAGGTTCCCGGGTTTTCCCTCTTGGCTGATAACAGACACTAGAGATCCACCGAGCACGAGAAATGATACTTTTCCTCAAGTACTTGCCGATACCCATTACAAATATTTCTTTTTGTTTAGTGTCATGTGACAGTCTTTCCCAAAACAATACAGACTAATGAATATAGGACAGCGGAGAAGTCCCAGGGCCCTGTCCCAGCTGCAAGTGCTCGCCCCTGGTAGTTCTGCCACTGACTCCAAGCTTAAGAGGGACTACAAATCCCAGCAATACATTATACAGCAATGCAGAATAATATGAAGCAACATACTCTGTGCTGCCTCAGGATGCTGTGTGGGGTCTCATTTGGTTATGTGGGGGTCTCAGGAGGGCTGTGGTTGTGTGGGGTGTCAGGATGCTGTGCGGGGTGTCAGGAGGCTATGCTGGGTGCCAAAAGTCTGGGTGAGGTCTCAAGTGGCTAAGTGGGGTATCAGGAGGGCTGTATGGGGTCTCATTTACCTCACAGTGGGGTTCTCCGTGGTTCAGGGCGGCCAGCACAATAATGAGGTGAAAGGTCGTTCCACTTTTTGTTTCTGAAAGGTAAAACTGAAGAGAACATGACAGCCTGGGGAGAAAATATGAGACCGTCCACCAACCAGCTCCGCCCCTCTCAGTAGGCGCCCAGTGAAATCAGTTCCTGTGATAATATACAGAGCCGGCCAAGTGTGAGGTGACTCCGCTGCTCCCCATTATTAGGAAGACCCCCGGATTGGGTCAGGTGGTCTCCTGTTCTTAGTGAAGAGCAGCAGAGGATTTCTCGGGGATACAATGAGCCCATCACAGGATGTGCACCCCCCGATCCCGCCCCTCTTCTAAATACTGGGACACAGGTCCTGGATCCTCTCCATGGTGCTCACAGATGTAGGAGCGTGTTATAAAGAATGGGACGGGGATGGCCATGGAGAGATATGTAGATGACTCCTCTGGGGGTGACCTGAGGTGCCATGACCTCCGCTGCCTCTCATGGGACGCACCTGAAAGACAGAAGTGACATGGACAGCGATCTCCTTCCTTCCTTCGTCTCCCAGCAGTCAGGTGACACTGAGCTGTGTGTCCTCACCTCCTATAGGCCCCGGTATGCAGGCTGGTCCTTTCCTCCGTGTATGATTGGGGTATTCATGGTTCCCTCACACTGCCAGAAAGGGAAATGAAGGTTCCTCTTCTTCCTGCCCGGCTCCCCTTTGTTCCCAGCCCCATACCAGGCCTGAGGAAAGCCACATTCCCTATTGTGGGGGGTCAGGCTGACGACTGGGAGCTCTACTCTGAGGTGTGTGTTCCCCCAGCAATGACAGGTTCTCTTTCTATCTACACCTCAAAACAGATCAAGTGATTGATGATGGAGACGGAGCGCGGTCACATGACTGAGAGGATATTAAACCTCACCCTGGAGATCATCTACCTGCTGACCGGAGAGGTGAGGAGGATTCTGGGATGTCACATGACATCACTTATCACTATTTTGCAGACCTGAAGAGGGAAGTGAAGGATTTGCAGTGATTTGTGGATCATTTTCTCTATGTAGTGATATTTATTTTTCTCTTAAAACCCAGGAATGTATTATAGTGAAGAAGCCATCAGACGATCACATGACACGCGTGCCACAATGTTGGAGCAGGAAACAGAGCCCCATGAAGGAGTCTCCAACTCCTTTCCAAATGTCTGAGATAAATAGTGACAAGAAGATTCTAGAAGTCACCCAGAAGATGATTGAGCTGCTGGCGGGAGAGGTGAGCGGTGCCGGGAATTCTGGGACATGATCCAGGAACAGACAAGGGATGTGTCTGGGTGGTGACTGTATCATTGTGTGTGTCAGGTTCCTATAAGGTGTCAGGATGTCTCTGTCTATTTCTCCATGGAGGAGTGGGAGTATCTAGAAGGACACCGGGATCTCTACAAGGACGTCATGATGGAGAACCGGCCGCCCCTCACATCACCGGGTAAGAGGAGACTTTCATTTCCTGAGTATTGAGGATCCCCCTAGATACACACATCCTCTGATATAAAGACATAGAAACAATGTATTCAGTCAGTGTGTGTGTTTCCTACAGATGGATCCAGGAACAGAAATACCCCAGAGAGATGTCCCCATCCTCTGTATTCCCGGGACTCCACACAGGAACATCA
>NW_017307410.1:446036-464420 GCF_000935625.1 Nanorana parkeri | reverse complement strand
ATTCTGGGACATGATCCAGGAACAGACAAGGGATGTGTCTGGATGGTGACTGTATCATTGTGTGTGTCAGGTTCCTATAAGGTGTCAGGATGTCTCTGTCTATTTCTCCATGGAGGAGTGGGAGTATCTAGAAGGACACCGGGATCTCTACAAGGACGTCATGATGGAGAACCGGCCGCCCCTCACATCACCGGGTAAGAGGAGACTTTCATTTCCTGAGTATTGAGGATCCCCCTAGATACACACATCCTCTGATATAAAGACATAGAAACAATGTATTCAGTCAGTGTGTGTGTTTCCTACAGATGGATCCAGGAACAGAAATACCCCAGAGAGATGTCCCCATCCTCTGTATTCCCGGGATTCCACACAGGAACATCAGGAGATCCCTCAGGCCCGTCCTCTGTATTCCCAGGATTCCACACAGGAACATCAGGAGATCCCTCAGACCCGTCCTCTGTATTCCCGGGATTCCACACAGGAACATCAGGAGATCCCTCAGGCCCGTCCTCTGTATTCCCGGGATTCCACACAGGAACATCAGCAGATCCCTCAGGAACATCAGGTACATGGAACTAACAAAAAGTAATGTTTGTTTTTAAATATGAATGCAGAACGTGTTGCAAATAACAATGTATCTTATCCAGGGTGACGGCCTAATTGTGGTTAAAGTTGAAGATAAAGATTCGTTCTTTGAGAATGATGAGTCGTGTAAGGAGGAGGAACGTTCTCCAGAGATCAGCACAGGTGAGTAATAAACACTAAATCCATAGAAGAGTCCCAGATTCTCCTTGTTCAGTGACTACAACAATCTCTTCTTCTCCCCCCTCCTCTGTCAGTAGACAGTAATGGGGGGACGGAATGTGTCTAGTGGGGGGAGTCAGGAGCCATCTGCCTCTATTAGACTCCGGCTCTCCTCCTCACATCATGTCATTGTGTGTTACCAGCCAAGAGACGTGACCAGTCTCCCCCACACACACTTGGGGGCAGATGCCAAAGCGGGTAGTCAGCCGGACCAGGTCAGGGAACACTGAGAGCAGGATGAACGGAAACAATGGGAGGAGTCAGGAAGCAGGAGATCAGTCAGCCGGAGCCCTTGGTGGATAAGTACACTCGCAAGGGGCGGAGACTGAATGGACAAGCTGAAGGTTAAACAGTGAGGTGGTGTCGCATCATCGCTCTGAGACAGGAAGTTGTCAGAGGTTTTACCGGTAGTTGCAGAATGATGATGTTTGCGGGTTTGGTCATAAGAGGGCGCCAAACATACCGCAACAAGCCGTGCTGGAGGAGGACGGGTGAGATACCCTGACATGTCCATCGCTCTTATTATAAAGCCCCGCCTTTATTTTGCTCAATGTCTTTATTTTTGTTGGTTCTCATTGCCCTTCCATATCTCACTTCCTTCAGATGGACAACGCATCGAGATGGAGAAGGACATCACATGGAGTTCACGAGGAGAAAAACCCAATACCTCAAATCTCCATCCAGTCCTTCTGTCATCTGGTCCCTCTACACCTGGGGGGAGTTCTCCCCATCCCCCACCTCCTGTCACCTATCATCCAGATCATGGAGTGTGTTATGTGTGTGGGAAAGGCTTTACCAGCAAAGATACCCTCACCATATACCACCGATCTTACTCAGGGCAGAAGCCATGTTCTATATGCAGGAAATGTTTTTTTGTACAATTGTTCTTGATTAATGAAGAAAGAGCCGATACCGGGGAGAAGCCATACTGGTGTCCAGAATGCGGGAAATGTTTCAGCCAGAAGTCAAATCTTACTTACCACTTCCGGATCCATACAGGCGAGAAGCCGTATTTCTGTTCCCAGTGCGGCAAATGCTTTACCACGAACACCCATCTCCTCCGACATCAGAAAACGCACACCGGGGTCAAGTCGCATTCATGCGAGGAGTGCGGGAAAAGCTTTACTGAGAGTTCCACTCTGATCATCCACAAGAGAAGCCACACGGGAGAGAAGCCGTTTCCGTGCTTGGAATGCGGGAAATGTTTTGCCGAGAGTTCGGCTCTTGATAAGCACAACAGGACTCACACCGGGGTGAAGCCGTATTCGTGTTCGGAATGTGGGAAATGTTTCGCCGGGCACTCGGCTCTGGTTTATCACAAGAGGACTCACAGCGGGGAGAAGCCGTATTCGTGTTTGGAGTGCGGGAAGCGCTTTACCGAGAGCTCAGCTCTTGGGAAACATATGAGGTCTCACACGGGGGAGAAGCCGTATTCGTGTTCGGAGTGTGGGAAATGCTTTACTACAAGTTCAGCGGTGGTCAATCACAAGAGGATTCACACCGGGGAGAAGCCGTATTCGTGTTTGGAATGCGGGAAATGTTTTACTGCACGATCATCTCTTGCTTATCATAAGAGTACTCACAAGGGGGAGAAGCCGTATTCTTGTTGAACATTACATGTATGTTATATTAAAAAAAGCATTTGAAATTACCTGGACTTGGTGGAGACGCACACAGCTTAATGGCACACACAAGGGTGGCTCCATAGCACCCTGCAAGGGAAAGGAGCCACACCCAGATTACTGGCACACACAAGGGTGGCTCCATAGCACCCTGCAAGGGAAAGGAGCCACAAATGGATTACTAGCACACACAAGGGTGGCTCCGTAGGACCCTGCAAGGGAAAGGAGCCACACCCAGATTACTGGCACACACAAGGGTGGCTCCATAGCACCCTGCAAGGGAAAGGAGCCACACCCAGATTACTGGCACACACAAGGGTGGCTCCATAGCACCCTGCAAGGGAAAGGATCAACACCCAGCTGAGCTGAAGGCATTTGCTTTGGCTCGACTGAGCCGAAGCGGGGCGAACGGCCTGCCTTTCGCTCCGCAAATGACAGCTGGGCGGAGCCAGCCGTGAACTCACGGCTGGCTCCGCCCAGTTGTAATGACAGATCAGCTCCCCCAAATGACCTGGGGACGATAATCTGCCATGAAACAATAACTGGGAAGAGCCACTTGTTATTCATTGGCCGGGATCTGCTAGAAGACTCTAGCAAGTGCCGGCCAATAGGAAACAGTTGGGCGGAGCTAGCTTTCACTGCTCGCATAGTTTTTTTTAAAATTTATTTAACTTTATTTACATTTTAAAAATCTTTTTTTTTTTTAAACTTTTTTTCATTGATTTTCTATTCTGCTCGGCACCAGGGAGGTACCGAGCAGAATAGCCGAGTTGAATGCCGCTCGGCGCCATTCGGATACTCACTGCCTACGTGAAAAGGGGCGAATGGCAGCGAGTGAGCTGCCGTAGCTTCGGCTCAGCCAATCCAGACGTTGGATCGGCGGAGTCAAAGTCCTTCTGCGCTTCGGCTCAACCGAACATGCTGAGAACGCACATGTGACCGAGGGCAGCCCATGTACGTCTGAAATCAGCCGGAGTCAATAGCCGAACGACGTTTGGCTCGGTTGCCTTCGGCAGCTTTGTGAATAACCCTCTAAAAGTCCGATTTCCCCCCCGCCCCAGTGATGTCACGGCGGTTGTAGTCCATTGATAACCTCCTCCAGCCCCGTAACTGAAGGTCCGTACCTCAGTAGGTTGGGGGAATAGTCTGCAGGAGCCCGGGCACGGCCCCCACGATCCACTGATTGCGGTTGGAATGATTTGGAGCCTTTCACCTGTACGCCATTGCGACACCAAGCGACTAGGCACTCCAGCTGTGACGAAACTACAACTCCCATCATGCTGCTGCCTCTGGGAGTCATGCCTGTGGTAGCCAGAGTCTTGCAGTGCCTCATGGGACTTGTAGTCAGACGAAAGCGGGAAGGCCGAGGTTGCCTATCCTTGGACTAGGCAATCTCCCAGAAGGCCAGACATTTACAGATGGCGGGAAATACAATGTAGCGTTCTCTGATCTCTCGCGCTCGTAGCGCCATCCATTGTATAGTCTCTACAACAGTATACGGACATCCCATCGCACACCAGACCGGAATCTGCACACACAAGGGTGGCTCCATAGCACCCTGCAAGGGAAAGGAGCCACACCCAGATTACTGGCACACACAAGGGTGGCTCCATAGCACCCTGCAAGGGAAAGGAGCCACAAATGGATTACTAGCACACACAAGGGTGGCTCCGTAGGACCCTGCAAGGGAAAGGAGCCACACCCAGATTACTGGCACACACAAGGGTGGCTCCATAGCACCCTGCAAGGGAAAGGAGCCACACCCAGATTACTGGCACACACAAGGGTGGCTCCATAGCACCCTGCAAGGGAAAGGATCAACACCCAGCTGAGCTGAAGGCATTTGCTTTGGCTCGACTGAGCCGAAGCGGGGCGAACGGCCTGCCTTTCGCTCCGCAAATGACAGCTGGGCGGAGCCAGCCGTGAACTCACGGCTGGCTCCGCCCAGTTGTAATGACAGATCAGCTCCCCCAAATGACCTGGGGACGATAATCTGCCATGAAACAATAACTGGGAAGAGCCACTTGTTATTCATTGGCCGGGATCTGCTAGAAGACTCTAGCAAGTGCCGGCCAATAGGAAACAGTTGGGCGGAGCTAGCTTTCACTGCTCGCATAGTTTTTTTTAAAATTTATTTAACTTTATTTACATTTTAAAAATCTTTTTTTTTTTTAAACTTTTTTTCATTGATTTTCTATTCTGCTCGGCACCAGGGAGGTACCGAGCAGAATAGCCGAGTTGAATGCCGCTCGGCGCCATTCGGATACTCACTGCCTACGTGAAAAGGGGCGAATGGCAGCGAGTGAGCTGCCGTAGCTTCGGCTCAGCCAATCCAGACGTTGGATCGGCGGAGTCAAAGTCCTTCTGCGCTTCGGCTCAACCGAACATGCTGAGAACGCACATGTGACCGAGGGCAGCCCATGTACGTCTGAAATCAGCCGGAGTCAATAGCCGAACGACGTTTGGCTCGGTTGCCTTCGGCAGCTTTGTGAATAACCCTCTAAAAGTCCGATTTCCCCCCCGCCCCAGTGATGTCACGGCGGTTGTAGTCCATTGATAACCTCCTCCAGCCCCGTAACTGAAGGTCCGTACCTCAGTAGGTTGGGGGAATAGTCTGCAGGAGCCCGGGCACGGCCCCCACGATCCACTGATTGCGGTTGGAATGATTTGGAGCCTTTCACCTGTACGCCATTGCGACACCAAGCGACTAGGCACTCCAGCTGTGACGAAACTACAACTCCCATCATGCTGCTGCCTCTGGGAGTCATGCCTGTGGTAGCCAGAGTCTTGCAGTGCCTCATGGGACTTGTAGTCAGACGAAAGCGGGAAGGCCGAGGTTGCCTATCCTTGGACTAGGCAATCTCCCAGAAGGCCAGACATTTACAGATGGCGGGAAATACAATGTAGCGTTCTCTGATCTCTCGCGCTCGTAGCGCCATCCATTGTATAGTCTCTACAACAGTATACGGACATCCCATCGCACACCAGACCGGAATCCCACGGTAGTATGTAGTAGGGTGCTGGGATGACGTGCGGCTGGTGCCACACAAGTTCAAACGTGGAGGGGATAGTCACCCGCACACACCCCAAAAGGTTCCATGCATCAAAACGTCCTTTTATTGACGCCAGATACACATGGCAACACAAGTATGAGCCACCTTGAGGTGCAGGCGACTATCTCTTCTACATCTACAATAGCTCCTGAGCCATTCATCCCAGGACCCAGTATGAAGCCAAGAGCCACCACTAGAGGGCGACCATCTCCCATGTGAGAGTAGGAAGTGTGCTCAGTTCCGGAAGGGTGGCGGCCATTTTGTCGTAGCCCGGGAGAGGCGGCGAGAGGAGTTTCTTATGTGTGAAAGAAATTTCCTGCAGCCGTGTGTGTGTGTGTGTGTGTGTGCTCAGCGAGCAGGAGGTAATATCGGCTTCTTATTCATTCTTATTTGCAATTTCTATAGAAAGGAGGGGAGGGGGGGATCTGTGAGTTGTTGGGTCACGTGTCCGGGATAAAGTAGAAGAGCTGAATTTCAGGCAAATATCAAATCTGGGTCAATGTAGAGGTGGGGTGCTGGACCCAATACTTATTGTTTCGCAGGTCAGCCTTCCATAAGAACCAATTGTCCCACTGGTTCTACTACATTCGGCAGCTCCATCATCATCATCAATATATAATGAATGTATTTTTTTTTACATGACAATAAGGTCATGTGATCAAACTACCATGAATTCAAGTAGGACTGAACTGAAAGTGAAGCTTAGCTATGTGTGAGTGTGCCTAGGCACTCCTGAGCCTAAAGAATAGTGATGGGGGCCCAGTTTGCAAAACCGTCACCCGACACCCCCCTCCTGTCCCAATCGGGGACGTCCAGGGCATATCCCGTCCCACAGCTACATGTAACAATGGGTCAGGGAATGCCCCTGGCCACATCTGATTAGATGGACCTGGGGGGAGGTGTGTTACTGACAGTTTTGGAAGTCCTTGGGCGAACTGCATTTGCATCAAGCCCATCTGCAGTGTGAGATCTGAGGCACTGCGGTCTTGGATCTCAGGGGATTTGGTGAGTGACAGTCTGGCACAGGTCCTAGTGTTACACGCACCTCTGTTTCCGCTTCCTGTAAGGCTTCGATTTTATTATATATAGGGAAGAAATCTGCTGATGTTTTACAGCTTGTCCAGACTTATATCTGTAATCCTAAGGGAATGATAGGCACTTGTCATCTCTGTATATATTTGTGTCCTTGTGCAGCCGAAACGAAGAAAACGCCTCAAGCTGATCACCTGAAGATGGAGAAAGAAGGTGGTCACATGACCGAGAGGATATTAAACCTCACCCTGGAGATCATCTACCTGCTGACTGGACAGGTGAGGAGGATTCTGGGAGATATTCTCGGAATGACTGCCATCCGCAGTCATTCCGAGCACCCCTCCCCGATCACTGGGTCATACCGGTAAGGAGTGCAACTAGCCTTTTCTTTTTTCGAGGATTCTGGGAGGTCACATGACATCACTCTTATCTCTATTAATAAAACACAGACCTGACCGGAGAGGTGAGGAGGATTCTGGGAGGTCACATGACATCACTCTTATCTCTATTAATAATACACAGACCTGACCGGAGAGGTGAGGAGGATTCTGGGAGGTCACATGACACCTCACATATTTTTCTCTGGGTGGTGACACTGTTGTTTTCCCTAAAACACAGGAATGTATTATAGTGAAGAAGCCTTCTGATGATCACATGACTCCCGTGACACAAAGATGGAGCAAGATGCAGAGCTCCATGACAGAACCTCCAACGTACTCCCTAATATCCGAAATAAACAATGACAAGAAGATTCTAGAAATCACCAGAAGGATCACTGAGCTGCTAAAGGGAGAGGTGAGCGGTGCCGGGAATTCTGGGACATTACGTTCTGAGGGTATTCATGTATCCAGTTTATGGTATAGCTTGTAGAATTTAGTCAACATTCAACTTGTATATAAAGTTTAGGACACTTCACCATTCATCCAAGATAGTCAGCTGAGGGAGCTACTGAGATGAGGGGCAAAACATCTTTAGCATAACGGAACAAGTCCCATTGAATGTGACCAACTTCTACAACCTATCTGGTAACAGACAAGGGATTTGTCTGGATGGTGACTGTATCATTGTGTGTGTCAGGTTCCTATAAGGTGTCAGGATGTCTCTGTCTATTTCTCCATGGAGGAGTGGGAGTATCTAGAAGGACACCGGGATCTCTACAAGGACGTCATGATGGAGAACCGGCCGCCCCTCACATCACCGGGTAAGAGGAGACTTTCATTTCTTGAGTATTGAGGATCCCCCTAGATACACACATCCTCTGATATAAAGACATAGAAACAATGTATTCAGTCAGTGTGTGTGTTTCCTACAGATGGATCCAGGAACAGAAATACCCCAG
This sequence comes from Nanorana parkeri, assembly GCF_000935625.1. NCBI lineage: Eukaryota > Metazoa > Chordata > Amphibia > Anura > Dicroglossidae > Nanorana > Nanorana parkeri. Next base: position 456,570 of record NW_017307410.1, on the reverse strand, counting down.
AGAGATGTCCCTGTCCTCTGTATTCCCGGGATTCCACACAGGAACATCAGGAGATCCCTCAGACCCGTCCTCTGTATTCCCGGGATTCCACACAGGAACATCAGAAGATCCCTCAGGAACATCAGGAGATCCCTCAGGAGATCCCTCAGGAGCATCAGGAGATCCCTCTGGAGCATCAGGAGATCCCTCAGGAGCATCAGGAGATCCCTCAGGAGGATCAGGTAAACAGAACTGAGCATCCTAATCGAAACAAATACTGTGTTTGATCCTAAATCATATTGTAGAAAATGTTACAAAGTACATCATGGTTCCCATCCAGGGTGACGGTCTGACCTTGATTAAAGTCGAAGATAATGAAGAGGTGATCATAAAGGGTGACGAGTCGTGTAAGGAGGAGGAAATTCCTCGAGAGATCAGCTCAGGTGAGGAATAAACACTAAACCCAGATCAGATTTGCTCTCTTTTTCTTAAATCACGATAACGGATAAACAAATGTGTTTCATAACTGTTCAGTGTCTGTGTGTAAAGTAGGAATGTCTACCGGCCCGCAGCTGATTGGGTGGGTGACATCATATCCCTTTCATGTTAAGAGTAGCTCAGGTTTGGACCAGGTCTGGTTGGAACCTCAGCTCATACCTACATCACAGGAAGTAAGCTGCTTGTAGGAAAATATCCCTCTCCGCTCTTCTACATACACTATATTGCCAAAAGTATTGGGACGCCGACCTTTACATGCACATGAACTCTAATGGCATCCCAGTCTTAGTCCGTAGGGTTCAGTATTGAGTTGGCTCCGCCCTTTGCCGCTATAACAGCTTCAACTCTTCTGGGAAGGCGTCCACAAGGTTTAGGAGTGTGTCTATGGGAATATTGGACCTTTGTGAGGTCAGGTACTGATGTTGGAGGAGAAGGCCGGGCTCGCAGTCTCCACTCTCATTCATCCCAAAGGTGTTCTATGGGGTTGAGGTCAGGACTCTGTGCAGGCCAGTCAAGTTCCTCCACCCCAAACTCCCCCATCCATGTCTTTATGGACCTTGCTTTGTGCACTGGTGCGCAGTCATGTTGGAACAGGAAGGGGCCGTCCCCAAACTCTTCCCACAAAGTTGGGAGCATGAAATTGTCCAAAATGTCTTGCTGTGCTGATGCCTTAAGAGTTCCCTTCACTGGAACTAAGGAGCCAAGCCCAACCCCTGAAACCCCCCTCACCCCCCATAATCCTCCCTCCCCCAAACTTTACACTTGGCACAATGCAGTCAGGCAAGTACCGTTCTCCTGGCAACCGCCAAACCCAGACACGCCCATCGGATTGCCAGACAGAGAAGCGTGATTGATCACTCCAGAGAACACGTCACCACTTCTCTAGAGTCCAGTGGCGGCGTGCTTTACACCACGGCATCCCACGCTTTGCATTGCACTTGGTGATGTAAGGCTTGGATGCAGCTGCTCGGCCATGGAACCTTAACCTCCCTGGCGGTATTCCTGAGTGTGGCTCGGTGTTAAATTTCAGCACCAACAGCCGTAACCCAGAGCCACACTCGGGATTATACTGAAATTTCAACTTACTTTGTCCCTACGAGCCCCGCTGTGTCCTCTCGCTGTCTCTTCCGACCCAATGCCGGCATCCGGCGTCGCAGGGGGGGCGGATCCGGCAGGAAATTCAAAAGTCAAAACATCAGATACACACACAATACATTGTAATACATTGTAACCTGTATTATTACATTACTGTATCAAACCAATTTCACCTCAGCTTTGTCCCTAGAGTTTTGTCCGGTGCCCTGCCTGCACTTTGACCGTTCTTTCCGCCTGGATAACTCGGGAGCGTCCATGGCATCCAAAAAGCGTCCGCTGAGGTCCAAAGCGGTGTTTGAGCAGCTTGAAAACAGCGATAGCGATTTGGAATCACTTGCGGAATTGAGCGATAGCGATTCGTGGGGAAATTCGTCGTCGGACGCTGAAAGCGACGACAGCGACGATTCTGCGACCAAGTCCAGCGATGTGCGAACTTGGTGCTCCATCGACTGTGGTACGGATCACGCAGCGCCCCCGAGATTCCCATTTACCGGAGCATCTGGTATGAAAGTAGACGTTGAACGGGACAACCCCTTGGCATACCTACAACTATTTCTGACCGATGAGGTGATTGAAGAAATAGTTACCGAGACAAACCGGTACACAGAGCAACGGTTAGCTACCCCGCATGGGAAGTTTTCCAGAAGCAGAAAGTGGGAACCGGTGACCAAAGTTGACATCTGGAAATTTCTGGGCCTGATAATACTTCAGGGAGTGGTGGGGAAACCCCTGCAGAAGTGGTATTGGACAACCAATAAACTACTGGCCACTCCATTCTTCGGCACGGTCATGTCGGAGTACAGGTTTACCCTCATCATGAAGTTTTTACACTTCGTAAACAACGAAGAATTCGATGAAACCGCTCATCCCGCCCCAAAACTGAAGAAAATCTGGAAGGTATCCCAAATGATTCTGAAGAATTTCCAACAGAGCTATGTGCCAGAAAGAGACATCACCGTAGACGAAAGTCTAATGGCCTACAAGGGAAGGCTCAGCTGGGTTCAATACAAGCAATCAAAGAGAGCGCGATTTGACGTCAAATACTACACGCTATGCGAATCGTCAACCGGCTACATCTGGAATTCCGTCATATACACGGGAAAAGGAACCAAATTCAATCCAAAATACAGCAACTATGGAATGGCAACATCTTCCGTCCTCTCTCTCATTGAGCCATTGCTGAATCAGGGCTATTGCGTAACAACCGACAACTTCCATACGTCTCCAGAACTTTATGACTTTCTTCTGCAACACAAAACAGATGCCTATGGAAGCGTTAGGGCTAACCGGCGCGACTTGCCGCCAACGTTTGGCAATAAGAAGCTGAAGACTGGAGAAACGGTTGCCTGGCAGAAAGGCAAAATGATGGCACTGCGATGGCGCGACAAGAAAGACGTGTGCCTAATGAGTACTGTACATAACGCCTCCACTGCTATGGTACGCACGAAAGGTGGGAGAGACGTTGTGAAGCCACAAGTAGTGATAGACTACAATAACACCGTGGGAGGTGTCGACAGAGCCGACCAAGCCATGACATTCTACCCGGCGATGAGGAAACAGCAAAAGAAGTCCTACAAGAAGATCTTCAGGCATCTCCTTGAGCAGTGCTTGTGGAACGCCTACGTCCTGCTCAAAAAGCAAAGCGACAAGCCTGTGACGCATTCGGACTTCATCTGGAAAGTTGCCGAACGAATCTTCTTGAGCCACCAAACGCCATCAGTGGCTGTGAATAGATCTGGACGCCGCGCCGTTGGCGTTGTCAACCCGGAACGCCTGACCGGCCGTCACTTCGTGGACTACATCCCGCCAACCGCGAAAAAGGCAGCACCTACGAGGATGTGCGTGGTTTGTTGCTCGAAGCGCGATGACAGCGGGAAAAAAATCCGAAAGGAAACCAGGTACCATTGTCCTGATTGTGACGTCGGACTCTGTGCTGTCCCGTGTTTCAAAACTTATCACACCCGGGATGTTTACTAAAGCAATATGCAGTGTCTGGTATCACAGTGACCAGGAATATCGCACCTTTGTTTGTACAGATGTCATTGTTTTTGGTTCGATTACATTATTAAATTACATGTTTTATTATTATTATTTTGTAGAATTATTTGTAATTCATTTATTATATTAAAATTTATGATTTCGTGTTTCAAACTTTATCCTACCCGGGATGTCTACTAGACTCTTGTCCGGACAGATTTAGGTGAGTTATTCCTAATTACAGGCCTACAACAACACATTTTGGCATGCTAACATACTGACATAATCAGACCGCCAGGGAGGTGCCATGGAGGGGATTGGAACACCTGAATCACATGATTTGGAGGGGGAGGGGCCCAATACCTTTGGCAATAAAGTGTATATTCAGATGTGAGAAGTCCTAAAAACACGTAGAACATGTAATCCTCATGAATATTATTAAAGACTCATTTCAGCCTAATGCTACTTTATCATTTCCTATTCCCCATTTTTTTTTATTACCTCCAGATGGGCAACACGTCAGGAGGGACATGGGAGAAGTTCCCTTAAAGCATATCCCATCCAGTTCTTTGGAAAATAACCTCATTCCCCCAAATCTTCATCTAACACTTCCCAGTGCCGATCTGCCATCTGATTCCGCTACACTTGGGTGGAGTTTTCCCGACCCCTGGCCTCCTGCCACCCATCATATATATCCTACAATAGCGGATGAAAAGCTCCCGTGTTACATTTGCGGGATTTTTTTTTCCAGGAATGAAACTCTCACCGTACACCACCGATCCTACACAGAGGGGAAGCCATGTTCTGTGTGCGGGAAATGTTTTCTTCAGAAACTGTGCTCAATTAATGAAGATATAACTTATTTTAGAGATAAGCCGTATTCGTGTTCTGAATGCGACAAAAGCTTCAGCCAAAAGTCAAGTCTTAGATCCCACTTACAGATTCACATTGACGTGAAGCCGTATTCCTGTTCCCATTGCGGTAAGATTTTTAAAAGCAACGCCACTCTTCTCCAACATCTGAAAATCCACAGCACGGAGAAGCCGTATTCGTGTACGGAATGCGGAAAATGTTTTACCCGGAGCTCAAGCCTTTTTTATCACACGAGAACGCACACGGGGGAGAGGCCGTATTCGTGTTCGGAATGTGGCCGATGTTTTGCTAGGAGGACCGCCCTTGTTAAGCACCAGAGAACTCACACCGGGGAGAAGCCGTACCCATGTTCGGAATGCGGGAAATGTTTCACCAGGAGTACAGGTCTTATTAATCACAAGAAGCTCCACAAAGGGGAGAAGCCGTATTCATGTTCCGAATGCGGGAGATGTTTTGTTGACTTTAAAGGACTTGCTACTCACAAGCGGATTCACGCGGGGGTGAAGCCCTATTCATGTTCGGAATGTGGAAAAAGTTTTGCCGTACAGAAGAGTCTTTCTTATCACATGAAAACTCACACGGTGAAGGGTCAGAGTTCATATTCCGAGTCTGGGAAATGCTTAACTGAGAGTTCCATTCTTGATAATCACATGAAAACTCACACCGGGGAGGAGCCCTTTTCATGTTCCTAATACGGGAAATGTTTTACAGGGAACTCAGCTCTTGTTTCTCACAACTCACACAGGGCGGGGCCCTCCTCATGTCTGGAATCTAATAATATCTGTAAAAAATAAGTCAAGGCAACTGGACTTGCTGTATTTTTCTTGAAGACATTTCACTGGTCATCCAACCAGCTTTCTCAATTCAGAAAGCTGGTCGGGTGACCGTTGAGAAAGCTGGGCCACTCAGAATCTGGCAAATTAGGTGGCTGCTCAGGGGGCCTCTCGGCTGCCTAATTTGCCTGAGAGAGCTACTGGGTGGAGGAGAAGGCAGTGTCGGGGGCCCAGTGAGATGTGGCCCAGCGAGCGGAGGTGAAGGAGAAGCTGCGGGGGCGGCTCAGGGCTGCCCATACCCCACGATCTGATGGTGGGATGTCCCAGGCTGGGGAGCTGCAGGTAAGCGGAGCAGCACATGTGAGCAGGGAAAGGGACTCTGCACTGCCCACCATAGATCCTGCACTGCCCACCTCAGAGTTTCAGGTGGGCTGTGTAGGATCTATGGTGGGCTGTATGGGGTCTCAGCTTGGCTGTGCGGGGTCTATGGTGGGCTGTGCAGGGTCTGTAGTGGGCTTTACAGGGTTGTTCAGGATCTATGGTGGGCTCTGCGGGGTCTCAGATGGGCTGTAAGGGTCTATAGTGAGCTCAGAGTTTCATGTGGGCTGTGCAGGATCTATGGTGGGCTGTATGGGGTCTCAGTTTGGCTGTGCAGGATCTATGGTGGGCTGTGCGGGATCTATGGTGGGCTGTGCGAGGTCTGTAATGGGCTTTACAGGGTCTCAGGTGGGCTGTACAGGATCTATGGTGGGCTGTATGGGGTCTCAGGTTGGCTGTGCGGGATCTATGGCGGGCTGTGTAGGTTCTCAGGTGGGCTGTGCGGGATCTATGGTGGGCTGTGCGGGGTCTGTAGTGGGCTTTACAGGGTCTCAAGTGGGCTGTACAGGATCTATGGTGGGCTGTGGTGGGGTCTGCATGGTCTCAGGTAGGCTGTTCATGGTCTATGGTGGGCTCTGCGGGGTCTCAGATGGGCTGTGAGGGTCTATAGTGGGCTCTGCTTGGTCTCAGGCTGAGATTCAAGTGATTGCTGTATTAATACACGTGTATCTGGAAGGGCAATCTGCACCATGAAGGCTAAAGACCACTTCACTCAACTCTGTGAAAAGGAGATTGATGGAGGTGGATGAAGAAAATGCCCAAGTCACCAACTAAACTTTGGAATACAAAAAAAAAAAGGTTTCTGAGCTGTAAATCTGCCAAGACGAGTCTGACAACCACAAGCGGGTTACCATGCCAGCAGACTACTGAGACAGACCACCAAGAGACCGATGACAACTCTAGGGGGGGGAGACTTTGCATACAACAACCTTTCCCGGGTTGTCTCACCGCCTCAGATTTATGAGAGAGTTTCAATAGGAAATTAATTGTTAAAGCCCAATTGTACTTTTAAAAAAAGATTTGACTAATAAACTCAGGCTGCCATAATACGAAATCGGAGGCGCCTGGCGGGTGATGTGTTGCTTCAAGGACGCTATTTGGTGCGCAAGGAAGCGACTCACCCTCCGGAGGGAGAGAATGTCCACTGAGGACTGCCGCAGACTGATCATCAGTTTGCTCAGAGACTATCACCTCATGGACTTTAAGGAGGAAGAGGACGTCTGAGAAGATTTCCCCTCCCCCCCCCCCCCTCTCTCCTTTTTGTGTCTCTTGTCCCTCAATAAAGCTTCGGGCCTGTGAACTCTTTCCCCGTCCCTTAACGTGGCCATACACTCTACAACCATCGCAAGACCTTAGTCTTGCGATGGTTGTACAGGGATTAAAAAAACGTATGATCTTTATTGAAGTTGATTGAATTTAAGGTAATTGATGTGGATCCTACGGACCACAGACCCAGTACGGGGTAATGCGGTGCCATGAATGACGTGGAGGGCTCAGGACTCTTGTCTTGCGCTACACGTCAGGCATCTCGCCGCAGTGCGAATGTAATTTATTGTGTGATTGAGCTGTATTGCATTGTGGTGTTTATGCGCTGCGTCGCAGTACGAGGTAGAATGTACCCCGATTGTATAGCTTGTTTTTGTATATTTTATTACATTAATAAAGTATATTTTTCAATCAAAAAAAATAATCTAAAGTGCCAGTGCACCACGCGGACAGGCCTTCCCAAACCCCGGTTTTCTCCAGATTGGGACGTCCCATAAGATTATATTCCATGGCTGGGTTTGGAGATTATAGTTACACCTCAAATGCATTATGGGAGCTCATCCACATTTCTAATTTGCAAATAATTTCAACGCATTCATCACAGCAATTTGCATATTCATTGACTCACCCCAAACCCATTTTCCCTGGTGATGGCCCATAAGATTGTAGAGGAGGAATGAGGTTGGACTTAGGGAGACTATATTTTTGATTAACACATAGACATTATTTTATGTCTACAATATATAATGTCTGTTTTATATATTTTATTATATAAAATATATTTTAAAAAACCAAGATACTTTGGGGGTAGATTCCACCCTATACTGCGACGCAGCACAAGAGCACTACATAGCAATACAGCACATTTACACAAATAAATTACAGCCACACAGCAGCAGAAGATAAGGGTCAGAGGCCCTCCACGTCATTCATGATACCCCTTTTACCCCGGTCATGGGCCCTCCACGTCTTTCATGACACCCCTTTTACCCCGTACTGAATAAGTGGTCCACGTCAAAATACCATGACGTGCAGCGCCAGACATTTTGGGTTACGCACTTCCTAAATGGCACTGCAACAAATTACAACTTATATACACGAAACCTTCAAAAAGATACAGGTGTGATGTAGGATAGGGGAGAGGGAAGAGATCACAGGCCCAAAGCTTTATTGAAGGACAATGGGGTGGAATCTTCTCAGACGTCCGCTTCCTCCTTAAAGCCATAAGGTGATAGTCTGTGACATCCATGGAGGTCTGCAGCCAGTCCCTATAGTGGAGGATTCCAGTGGAGTGAAGCAGGGTGGCAGATGTTGGGGATCTCCCAATGGCAGCCTGGGCTGGAGCCAGGGTCTCTGGGGATATGGAAAGTTGCTTTTGGGGGGTCCTTGGCTCACTGGTTCTTGGCATTGGGGGTCTGATTCCAAGCATTTGGCCTTAAAAAGGCCTTTTGTGGATTGCCGTCTTGTTTATGTGGGGGGGTTAAGCCGCTAACTCAATAGCAGCATGTAGGTGAAGCTGAATTTAATTGAGGACCCTGCAAGGCCGAGCAGATGGTACCCCACAAAGGACCAAATGGCTTGGATAGATACAAGTGATTCCTATTAATCCTAGCTGGGTAGCAGAGACACCCCCTGTCGCCTAAGGGCTACAGTCCTTGACCTTAGCCAATTAGGCTGAGAAACAATTTAAGAAGACTATATACCTGATGGTCGAACCGGTTTACCTGGACTGCTCAGGGGCTGGGAAGACAGGGAGTGCCCCTAACCTAGTACTCGGTGGTCGGCTTTGGCTGACCCAAAGGAAAAGGCTTGCCTGGCTTCAGCTAGGTGGACATGAATGTCATGCCCTTGTCAGGTCAGTGAAAGAGCACTATCTCTTGGGGAGATGGACCATGAGACACACCCTCGTGCACTATTATCTCTTGGTGAGATGGACCATGAGACACACCCTCGTGCACTATTATCTCTTGGTGAGATGGACCATGAGACACACCCTCGTGCACTATTATCTCTTGGGGAGATGGACCATGAGACACACCCTCGTGCACTATTATCTCTTGGGGTGTTGGACCATGAGACACACCCTCGTGCACTATTATCTCTTGGGGAGATGGACCATGAGACACACCTTCGTGCACTATTACCTCTTGGGGAGATGGACCATGAGACACACCCTCGTGCATTATTATCTCTTGGGGAGATGGACCATGAGACACATCCTCGTGCACTATGGTGATTAGGTTTCTGCGCACCCACCACAGACCACAAAATGTGAAGCTTCTCATTGGTTTTGCATATCATGCGTAGCATCCTGTGCCTGTCTCCCCTCGCTCTCTCTGGGCTCTCCTCATTCATCCTTCTGGCTGTCTCTCCTCTCTTTCTTCTGGCTGTCTCTCCTCTTTCTTCTGGCTGTCTCTCATCGCTCTCTCTGGGCTCTCCTCAGTCATCCTCCTGGCTCTCTTCTGGCTGTCTCTCCTCTCTTTCTTCTGGCTGTCTCTCTCCTCTTTCTTCTGGCTGTCTCTCATCGCTCTCTCTGGGCTCTCCTCAGTTATCCTCCTGGCTCTCTTCTGGCTGTCTCTCCTCTCTCTTTCTCATGGTCCTCATATTCTCCACAAGGTGGCAATCTCAGTTATTGTCAGTGGAGTTCACACAGGAAGTCCCTGTCTTGTCACTCCGAAGTCACTGGTGTGAAAGGCACTTTGACACCTTTGCTTTTGTTGCACATCACCTCTTGGGCTCAGGCCTTTTGACTGAGACCAGGGGTAATTTTTTTTACCGGGCCGCAAGGCCTAGCCTTTGTCTGGTACACCGGCACTCTGAATGATTTTTTCTCACTGTATGTGCACCTTTCGCTTTTTTATGTGTTGTTCACTCCACAGGATGGGGCTCTTCGGGCCTACCCTGAAGTCTAGGGGGAGCAAGTGTGGTACTCAGGTTCCTGCCTCCCCTGAATCGGGGGTCTCGCTTTGGGGGAGCCCCCAACCTTGTACTTGGTGGTCGGCTTCGGCTGACAAGGAATTGGTCCGTCTGGTTTCGGCCAGGTGGACACGAGTGCTCTTCCCCTGTTAGAAGCCTGGGGGTTGGGGGGGTCAGGGATGGGCCCTGTCTCTTCGGGAGACAGACCCTTTAGATAGCACCCCTTTTTTGGTCACTTTTTGGGTGTTTCGAAGCACGCTCCACGGGATTCAAAAAAAGAAAGTTGCTTGAAGTGTTCTTCGCTTGTCTTCGTGGTGTAGGTTCTGCAAGGATGCTAGATCAAGCGTAGGACCCTCCGGGTGCATTATGCTACAATCCCTTGGAACTCATTGACATAAAAAAAAAGGCCTGGACTGATCTCCTGCAGCATCTGCGACCGCTTCCCCTCTACAGGCACTCCACCACGTCATTTCCTTGGGCGCGATTCCACGTGGTGATAATTGTGGATCGCACCTGTGCAATGGGCATCCCGTGTAGTTTCCATTGGGATTGTGTGACAGGGTGATCACTCAGAAGACAGAGACAAAGCATTGCCACCCAATAACAGAACGTGCCGCCCCAAGGGGCCTTCGGGTCAGGACCACATAATGTTATTTTAATTAATAACTTTAAAAACGACAACACGTTGATCATACACAATATTTTACATTTCCTTTACTACTAGTCCTTCCTGTAGCTCTAGTCTAACTCTTCTTCTTTTGGGTCTAACCTATATCTAC
>NW_017307410.1:436481-445937 GCF_000935625.1 Nanorana parkeri | reverse complement strand
TATGTAATATTAACCCCCTAAAGCGGGTGTCACTAAATGGCAGAACGCGGTCCGGGCACAGACCGAGTGGCGGTTCTGTCTGGAAAACATTCGCTGACCTGCACTGGGCTGGGTGACAGTGGATACACCGGCCTCTAAGGTCGGTGCATCCACTTCCAACCATAACCCGGCACCGCCCCCTCCGTTTCAGTTATTGGTTGCTGGAACCACCGACGTTCTATTAACCATTAGGCATTACATTAGGCAGGGCCAGCTGCTGCAACTATAAGTGATCTGGGTGGCTCTACTGCCACTGATAACTTGTACTAGGGTGATCCCCTGCATATACACCTCCCCCCGGTTTTTTTTTTGGGTCCCTTGCATCGCTGGGGGGCCCGGGAACCATGGCAAACAGTGTCAGCATGGAGAGCAGGAGCAGACCGGGGAACATCCGTTTTCCGATCTTCTCTATGCTGAATGAAACAGGGAGCACTGTGCTCCCAGCACTTCCTGCTTCAGAGTCAGTAAGTGAAGTGACGGTGTTCTATCGAACTCTCCAACTCATCGAAATCTCCAACTACCTCACTTCCGGTCCTCAGAAAGACTGAATCGCTGTACAGTTGCGGTGCGCATGTGTGCATAGCGTTTTCAGAATACTCGTGGAGTTTGCCACCTGCTGAATATTGTTAAAATGCAGCTGTACAGAAGCTCCGTCAGTCTTTGTGTTTTGCAGTCTAACGAAATCTCAAACTTGCAAGTACCCGGCAGTGAGGTAGTTGGAGGTTTTCGACGAGTTGGAGCTTTCGACAGAACACCGGGTGAACAGACGATGAAGCACAATTCCACGTTTGACGTCCTGTATTAGAGGACAGCGGAGACATCAGGGGTCTAATACACTACCAATGTCTCCATAAAGAGAACCTGTCACCTCCAAATGCTGTTACATAGGGGCTTGACAGCCTCATGGGGATAGCAAAAGTTAGGTGAACAAAAATTAAATAAAAGATGGTAAAAAATAACAAAATACATTAAAAAAAGAATTAAAAGGGGATAAAAAAAGTAAAAACCCCCACCACCCCCCCGCGCCAGGCTTTTGTATGCTGACAGCGGACTTCCTCAAAGGGAGGGGTGCTGACGGAGCCAGGCACTGCTTGAATTTTGACATTCGAACAGCGTATGACCAACTTAAGTCCCCCTGCTTTGTCTCTGCCAATGACTGCATACATCGGAAAGAAGAGTTGAAACAAATAGAATGAAAACACAATCACAGAGGAAGCACAAAGGAATAAAACTATGAAATACTGTTCATGTAACAAGTGGGCAAAGTGCTGGTTTTCTTCTTGCCGCAGCCAGCTCTGGAATCCTGCGGGATGTGGCGTTAGGGTCAGAGTCTCTTCCTTCATTTAGAAGACATCCGTGGTTCATTGCTTGTGTGGGCCATCAATGCAATAGATCTTCCACAAATGGATCATGATTAGTGACCAGTATGAGTTATTGGGGGTTTCAGTGAAACATCTCCCACACTATCATGAACATGGCGGCTTCCCGGTGTGAATTCTCGCCCATAACATCTTACTTCTTTCCGGTAAACCATTCCCCGCCATCTGAATATGACTACTGCACCTCTGCCGTGCTGTGAGTTTTCTGGTGATAAACAAAAGCCGAGCGCGTGGTAAAACTTTTTCCACACTCAGGACAGGAATACGGCTTCTGACCGGTGTGAGTCCTCTGGTGGCCGACGAGAGCCGAATTCGTGGTAAAACTTTTCCCACATTCCGAACAGGAATACGGCTTCTGCCCGGTGTGAGTTCTTTGGTGGTAAACGAAAGCCGAGCGCGTAGTAAAACATTTCCCGCATTCCGGGCACGAATACGGCTTCTGCCCGGTGTGAATCCTCTGATGGTCGGCGAGAGCCGAAGTCGTGGTGAAACACTTGCCGCATTCCGTACATGAAAAGGGCCTCTCCCCCGTGTGAGTTCTCTTGTGGTTGACAAGGACTGAGTGCGTGGTAAAACATTTTCCGCATTCCGAACATGGGTACGGCCTGACCCCGGTGTGAGTGCTCTGGTGTTTGACAAGAGCCGAACTTGTAGTAAAGAACTTCCCGCACTCCGAACAGGAATAGGGCTTCACCTCGGCGTGCGTCCTCTGATGCTGGAGAAGGCGGGCGTTCGTTTTGAAGCATTTACCGCAGTGGGAACAAAAAAACGGCCGCTCGCCGGTGTGAACCCGGAGGTGGTATGTAAGATTTGACTTCTGGCTGAAACATTTCCCACACTCGGAGCACACATAGGGGGTTTCTTCCGTGTCATATATTTCTTGATTAATCGAGCACAGTTTCCGAAGAAAACATCTCGTGCACACGGAACATGGCTTCTCCCCCGTGTAAGATCGGTGGTGTACGGTGAGAGTTTCATTCTTGGTCAAACACTTCCCACACATGGAACACAGGAGCTTTTCATCCTTTTTGTGATCTGTAGGACGCGCGGTGGCAGGTGAGCGATTAAGAAAACCCTCCCTGGGTGTAGAGGAATCACTGGACGCATAGGAACGGGCTGGGAGTGGAATTGGGCTCGTGGGATTGTGTGTGATGTAGTTTATGGGAAGTCCCCCTGGAGGAAATAAGAGATGAATGGGAAACAGTTCAACCAGCAAACAAAAACACACGTTGTATGGATATTAAAATGTTTCCGGAACGTCTCCCCCTTAAATATTTCACCGAAAAGCACAATAGATTATAGGCAAGGAGGGGGGATGGGACATTCATCTGAGTCATCCATAACATGTCTTCTCACTTATCAATGACTCAGATGAACACCTCCCCTCCCCTCCTTACCAATCCTGTCAAGGGATTCAAACAGAACCCAAAACATTGAGGGACAATCCATCAGTTTGAGAGTCCACAATCTTTCATTGTTGACAACGATCATAAAGGCAATCATGGTTTCGGGGGAGGGGGGCAGGGGGAAGACTCCTATCTACAAGCTCCTGATGGATATTCTAAAAGTGGAAAAAGCCATTTTTATAGACATGTGAAGTGACATTCACACATTCCAGGATCCATCTGTAGGAAACACACGAATAACTAAACACGTATACACACTCACAGTGGGTGTACATTCCAGTGCCTTGTAGCTGTTAGCTTGCTTATTGGCGCAGTTCATTCTCTATATTTTATTGTAGGAAACACACACTGACTGAATACAGGTAAAGGGGGCGGGACATTGAGGGAACCAAGGACTGCCCACTGTTTTCACACACTTCTACTTCTAGTGAATGCAAATATGTGTTACCTGTACTGATCTCCACAGGAATTTCCTCCTCTTTGATCCTCACAGTTTCTTCCTCTTCCTCCTCCTCCTCGGATTTGATGTCTCTCCGAGTGTCTCTGGTATCTGTGAATAGAGATGAGATTGAAGCCCCCCTGTACTGAGATGTATGAGAGACCCCAGAGAGTGTGTGTGGGGGAGACTGGTCACGTCTCTTGGCTGGTAATACACAATGACATGATGTGAGGAGGAGAGGCGGAGTCTAATAGAGGCTGATGGCTCCTGACTCCCCCCACTAGACACATTCCGTCCCCCCATTACTGTCTACTGACAGAGGAGGGGGAGAAGAAGAGATTGTTGTAGTGACTGAACAAGGAGAATCTGGGACTCTTCTCTGGATTTAGTGTTTATTCCTCACCTGTGCTGATCTCTGGAGAATGTTCCTCCTCCTTACAAAGCACAAGCATCTCTTCTTCATCTTCAACTTTAACAATCAGGCCTTCCACCTGAATAAAATGAATTATGTTCTTGGCAATTTTATCTGCATCATGACAGAAATGTCATATTACTTTCATTAAGACTCTTAGTTCCATTTACCTCATACTCCTGAGGGATCTCCTGATGTTCCTGTGTGGAATCCCGGGAATTAAGAGGACGGGTCTGAGGGATCTCCTGATGTTCCTGTGTGGAATCCCGGGAATACAGAGGACGGGGACATCTCTCTGGGGTATTTCTGTTCCTGGATCCATCTGTAGGAAACACACACACTGACTGAAAACATTGTTTCTATGTCTTTATATCAGAGGATGTGTATCTAGGGGGATCCTCAATACTCAGGAAATGAAAGTCTCCTCTTACCCGGTGATGTGAGGGGCGGCCGCTTCTCCATCATGACGTCCTTGTAGAGATCCCGGTGTCCTTCTAGATACTCCCACTCCTCCATGGAGAAATAGACAGAGACATCCTGACACCTTATAGGAACCTGACACACACAATGATACAGTCACCATCCAGACACATCCCTTGTCTGTTCCTGGATCATGTCCCAGAATTCCCGGCACCGCTCACCTCTCCTGTCAGCAGCTCAATGATCTTCTGGGTGACTTCTAGAATCTTCTTATCACTATTTATCTCAGGCATTAGGGAGGGAGTTGGAGGCTCCTTCATGGCGCTCTGGTTCCTGCTCCAACTTTGTGACACGCTTGTCATGTGATCATCGGACGGCTTCTTCACTATAATACATTCCTGGGTTTTAAGAGAGAAAAAAAATATCACTAAATTGCATTGTAAATCCATGGTGGTTCCCAGAAACCTTCACTTCCTTCTTCAGGTCTGCTAAATAGTGATAATGTCATGTGACCTCCCAGAATCCTCCTCACCTCTCCAGACAGCAGGTAGATGATCTCTAGGGTGAGGTTTAATATCCTCTCAGTCATGTGACCGCGCTCCGTCTCCATCTTCAATGGATGGTGATCTGTTTTGAGGTGTAGAGAGAAAGAAAGAGAACCTGTCATTGCTGGGGGAACACCCACCTGAGAGCAGAGCTCCCAGTCGTCAGCCTGACCCCCCACAATAGGGAATGTGGCTTTCCTCAGGCCTGGTCTGGGAACAAAGGGGAGCCGGGCAGGAAGAAGAGGAACCTTAATTTCTCTTTCTGGCAGTGTGAGGGAACCATGAATACCCCAATCATACACGGAGGAAAGGATCGGCCTGCATACAGGGGCCTATTGAGGTGAGAACACACAGCTCAGTGTCACCTGACTGCTGGGAGACGAGGGAAGGAAGGAGATCGCTGTCCATGTCACTTCTGTCTTTCAGGTGCGTCCCATGAGAGGCAGCGGAGGTCATGGCACCTCAGGTCACCCCCAGAGGAGTCATCTACATATCTCTCCATGGCCATCCCCGCCCTATTCTTCCTACGTCTGTGAGCACCATGGAGAGGATCCAGGACCTGTGTCCCAGTATTTAGAAGAGGGGCGGGATCGGGGGGTGCACATCCTGTGATGGGCTCATTGTATCCCCGAGAAATCCTCTGCTGCTCTTCACTAAGAACAGGAGACCACCTGACCCAATCCGGGGGTCTTCCTAATAATGGGGAGCAGCGGAGTCACCTCACACTTGGCCGGCTTTGTATATTATCACAGGAACTGATTTCACTGGACGCCTGCTGAGGGGGGTGGAGCTGGTTGGCGGAAGGT
This sequence comes from Nanorana parkeri, assembly GCF_000935625.1. Classification (NCBI taxonomy): domain Eukaryota; kingdom Metazoa; phylum Chordata; class Amphibia; order Anura; family Dicroglossidae; genus Nanorana; species Nanorana parkeri. Next base: position 440,491 of record NW_017307410.1, on the reverse strand, counting down.
TTCATATTTTCCCCTCATGTTTCCACCCTCTCTTCAGCTTTACCTTTCGGGAAAAAAGTTGGAATGACCTTTCACCTCATTATTGAGCTCGCCGCCCTGCACCACAGAGAACGGAGGTCAAAGCCAGAAAAGGTGGAAGGAAAACCTCACAGTCCAAATTAGAGAAATAGACAAATAACAAGTCTCTGATATCAAGAAATCCTGGTAACCTCTCACAATGGAGCCCAACTTTAAATGCATCAACTCCCCCCACATCTGTCTGCTTTATAAAGCACATGTCACCTGACTGAAGTCACATGACCCCCTTCCCTTCCAGCCCACAAAGAGTGCTGGGATCCCCTTCACTCATAATAAGAAAACATTATTACCTTCTCCTCACTGGGCTCACACTCTCCAGCCGGAAGTTTATTTCAGCTACAAAAGCTCCTCTCTCCACCTTTTCCGGCCTACAACAAAATGGCCGCTCTCTCCTGTACAGAAGACTACTCCTTCCATCACACGTCCGCCCTCTAGTGGTGGTTTTGGCTCTGCACTTACTAAAGCGCTTTGCCGCTCTGTTCTATCGACACTTCCAACTTATCGACCAACTCGTGACGTCACATCCGGTTCCGCTAGAACCGTGACAGGACTTTTTGCCCTAAAGCAAAATGGCTGCCTGGGCGCCGGAAGTCGCTGTGGAACCTTTAACAAGGCCGCAGTTCCAACACAGATCTGACCTCCCAGAGGGAAGATGTACACCCCGCAAACTGTGCTCCCCAGGGCCCACCCGGGCTTCGCGCTCCCTTCACTTCTGGTCTGTGCGCTCCACAATACTGCCAGCCTAGTCATGGCCATCCGCGCCGACCGGAAGTGGGAAGTTGGGCACCGGAAGTGGTGAAAATACTTCCTGTGCTGCTGAGTGTATTGTTCTTTCAAATGGCTCATGGTGCACTAAACCTGTTTTTAGTAGGAGAGGAAATGAGACGGGTGTATTTTGAGGGAGTGAACGGGAGTTGTTTTAAAAGTAAAACCACTGCTTGCAGATTAAACCAAATGTATTTTTATTTTGAAATAATTTCACAGAAAATATGATTTACAAGTAAAAAAATACACATGTTTAAATCCCTTTGGCAGGCTAAAATACGTCAGAATGTGTATTCTATTAATCGCAACACCACACAAAATGCCGGGTAATGCTTTCTCAAATTAGAATATCAAACTAAATGTAAATTATTATTAACGAACAATATTGTCTTCATGTTGTCACTTGTTAGCCTGCTCCTTTTTTCGGCACATACTTGCCCCGCCTTCGAAAATATCCTTTCACAGGGTACACTGTTAGCCGGTATGCAAAGTCTTTTTACAACAACTGAATATAAATTGGGATAAGTAAATTTCCTCAATTCCCACCAATGAAATGGATCGCTGGTGCGAGGCAAATGCGCTTCCTTGATATAGTTGTCGATCTCTACTACTGCCTCAGACATCGGGTCCTGTCTGGCTTGCAAATGATTCAAAGAAGCGTCGAATTTCCCCCATACTGAATGAGGAGACGAACTTTGACCTTGTGACGCTGCCTGATGATTCGATTCTGCGACTTGTCTTTCCACAGAAACCCGAACCTTCCCAACGAGCGCTTGATAGGCCAATCTGTATTTTGCTTCATCCCCGAATCCTTCTTTTTTGAACCTGGGGTCCAGAATGATGCATTGAGATATCATTTCATTCGACTCTCTATTGCCAAACCTCTTCGACAAGCCCTCCGCGAGCTGCTTACCTAACTTACAAACGCTATCGGGAATAGCGGGGTTGCTCTCTAGGTATTGCGCCACCTTTCTTGACATTATCCTTGACAAAATGGACGTTTTGGATAAAGAAACATTTGTTTCGGAAGATATTTCTTTAGTTACGTCGTTGAAGACTGCCAACAGCTTGACGCTGTGGTCCGCGGCTTCCCATTCGTGTGCTTCGAAGATAAAATGTTCCTTTGAGCCTAACAGCGCCAGTGTTAACACTATCGGTTCTCTGGTTTCCACTAATCTTTCTAACATGTCGTAGGTGGAGTTCCAGCTTGTCGGCACGTCCTGTTGAAGCTCTAAGTGGTCTTTGTTCAGTGACGTTTGCACCTCGTGGAGTTTAGCTAAAGCAGAGCTGCTTTGTGTAAAGTATTGAACGAGACCCTTTGCCTTGTCTACCAGTTCATTGATGGATGATGACATCGCCTCTTTCACCATCGCATTTAAACCGCGTGCGAAACACGCGATGTGTCTTAGATTCAAGTCAGCCGCGGCCGCTTTCATGTCGGCGGCATCGTCAGTGACGACGGCGCAAATTTTGAAGCGTATGGAAAATGTTTCCAGAACTTCATTCATCCAGGAAGCTATGTTAGCGCTTGTGTGCCGTGCAGAAAATTCCGAACAGTCAACGAAACACGATCTCGGTTGAGTGGCCTTGTCGATATAATGAGCTGTAAGAGCATAACAACTGATGTTGTTAATGTTTGTCCAACCGTCGCAAGTTATACAAACGGCTTGAGCGTCAGATAGCTCGGCTTTCACTTTAACTAACATCTCGTTGTAAACAGAAGGCAATAAGCTATCTGTAAGGGTTTCACAGCTCGGAAGGTGGTAATGGTGGTTTAAGAGACGTACAAATGTCTTAAATTCTTCGTCGTCGACAATGGAGAAAGGATGATATTCCTTGCAAATCATTTTTAATAATTGAATATCAATAGATCTCTTTTTGGAGATCGCTATCGGACGAAGAACACCCACAAACCTGCTCGGAGGCGATTGAAACTGAGGCGCCGTTGCAGGCGAGGCTGGAGATTGAAGACTGTTGCTCGCCGTATCGGAGTTGCCTGGCGAGACGCCGATACATGCGGGACTAGCGACGGGCGAACAATCTAAAGAATGCGGCTGGTTTTGTTGAGAGGTCTCGTTTGATGCCGGAGGTTCGTCAACGGAGGGAGAACGAGATCGCTTCCGTTGTTGTTGTTGTTGTTGTTTTCGGCTGACGGACACCGTTGGGTGTTGCGTTTTTAAATGCCTCTTCAGATTTCCTGTTGATCCCGAAGTTATTGACAACATCCTTTGGCAATGTCGGCATTTTGCTTTTCTATCAAGTTTTTCAAAATGATACCAAACACCGGACCATAATTTGGAAGACATGTTCAAAGCTGTAAACAAAAGGAATACAATCAAATGTTTATTTTTTTTTTTAATCATTACATTTTGTAGTTACAAGTGTTACAAAGTTAGAGAGAAAAATATTTCCATCTTATATTTATAGGACTGTAAAAATGTATATGAATATTTAGCTAAAAATCTCACATGGCTTCCAATACCATCTCTATGCCGATGACACTCATATCTACCTCTACCCCACAACTCTCCCCCTCAGTGTCCTTGCGTGTCACTAATCTACTATCTGACATATCCGTCTGGATGTCACATCCAGATTCTTAAAACTCAATCTTTCAAAAACTGAGCTTATGATATTTCCTCCACCCCGTGCACCTTGCCCCAACTTTTCTCTTGCGATTGATAACACAACTATCCAGCCCTCCCCCCATGCCAAGGTCCTAGGTGTCATCCTTCACTCGGACCTCACCTTTCTTCCCCACATCCAATCACTATGCAAATCCTGCCGCCTTCACCTTCCTAACATCTCCAAAATACGCCCCTCACCAATGACACCGCAAAATTACTCATCCACTCCCTTGTTATCTCTCGTCTGGACTATTTTAACTCCCTCCTCATTGGCCTTCCACTACACAGGCTCCTCCCCCCCTTCAGTCTATCATGAATGCAGCTGCTAGACTCATTTACCTAACCAACCGTTCAGTGTCTGCAACCCCCCTCTGTCAATCCATCCACTGTCTACCATCCCACGCCCCACTCTGCCAATCCCTCCACTGGCTTCCATCCCCCTCCCCCCTTTGCCAATACCTCCACTGGCTTCCATCCCCCTCTGCCAATACCTCCACTGGCTTCCATCCCCCTCTGCCAATCCCTCCACTGTCTACCATG
>NW_017307410.1:433742-436304 GCF_000935625.1 Nanorana parkeri | reverse complement strand
CCCCCCTCCGCCAATCCCTCCACTGGCTTCCATCCCCCTTCCCCCTCTGCCAATCCCTCCACTGGTTTCCATCCCCCTCCACCCTCTGCCGATCCCTCCACTGGCTTCCATTCGCCCAAAGGATAAAAGTCAAAATATTAACAACCACTTACACTATATACACTTGAGACTATATCTCAAACCTTGTCTCAAAGTATAACCCTAATCGTCCGCTCTTCCTAAGACCTCCTGCTTTCCAGCTCCCTAGCCAACTCCTCCCATGCTTGCCTCCAGCACTTCTGTAGACTTTCTCCCATCCTCTGGAACTCTTTACCCCAACCTGTCCGTCTGTCTGCCACTTTGACTGCCTTTAGGCGATCCCTTAAGACTCATCTCTTCAGGGAAGCCTATCCCACTTCAACCTAACCGCTCAACCATCACGTTCTCAAACATTCATCCCCACACAGCTACCTCCTCATGTGTCACAGGCCCCTCCTCTTTTAGATTGTAAGCCCTCAGGGGCAGGGCCCTCCTTACCATCTTGTCTTAAATTGTATTGTGATTGTAATGCCTTCTCTATATTGTAAAGCGCTGCGCAAACTGTTGCCGCTATAAAATCCTGTATAATAATAATAATAGTATTTTAGAATGTAAATTATAATATGTTAAAATTATTATTGTCTATGAATACGTTATAGTTCAAGACATCCCCCGCAGTAAGGGTACCTGCGCTCCATTATTATAATTCACATGAACTTACTGACCTTTAAACCAGCAGCACAATTCATAAGACGGAGCAATGCTGGAGCGTGGAATGAGTGAACCTCTCTGAGCGGATCTCAATCTAGTATCATCGAGGAGGAGCGGAGGAACGATATAATTCCCGAGTCTGACTCTTCCAGATTAGAGATGTCCAGTTCATGAACGGATCGTTCTTTTGAATCGATTCTTTTCAGTGAACTGGAGGAGTCGATTTTCTTCTGAGTGAGCTGATCCGTGTGAAGCAGCTCAGTGTGACGTGTCAGCGTGCGACGTATAGCTGAGACTCTAGCAGCTCTTGTAACATGATCGTAGAGTGAGAGCCAAGCTTCTGCCAGCCCCGCCCACCCCTGCAACCAATCACATCTCTGAGTCACAGTACACCGAGTCTAAGAATCGAATGAGTCTACTAGTTAAAAGAATCGAACGATGCTACTTAGTTAGTAGACTCATTCGATTCTTTGAGTTAAAGAGTCATCAGAGGAGTTACAGAGTTAAAAGAATGGCGAGTGACCTCCCGTAGAACAATACACGGACTCAATGAGCAGGTTGCAGCGGTGATAAGGGACAGACAGTCAGCAGGGAGATAAGAGAGTTTGGATTAGAGGAGATCCTCATTCAGATCGATGGTTTAACCCTTTAGGATCAAATTGGCTTCTCAAGGAGATTTACACATTTACAGAAAAAAAAAATATATATATATTATAATTTTTTTCAATAAACAATTTTTGGTTTTCGTTTTTATTTATTTTATTATTTTTCACTCAACATTTTTCTTCACTCACATTTATTGATAGCGTTAGTATCAATGTTCCCCCAGGAGCTGCCTGACACCCTTCTCTGAATCAGAGTCCTCCGATTCGGATCTTCTGTGAAGGTTCAGACAGCTCCCGAGCTTTGGTTCACTGGCTTGTCGGCCGACCCCGCAAGTGAATCGAAGATTCCATTCATGAATCGGTTCTTTTGAACGAACTGATTCAAACGGAACCGATTCATTTAAAAGATCCGAACTTCCCATCTTGGGTACCGATCCGGCGCTGGGACTGTGCTGGGCCCCCTAGAGGCCCTGGTGCGTCCGCACCGGCGGTAGTTCCGCCACTGGAACCCTAGCCCCAACCTACATCACCGAACTCATCTCCAAATATCACCCAAACTGTCTTCTCCGCTCCTCTCAAGACCTCCTGCTCTCTAATTACCTCCTCCCACGCTCGCCTCCAGGACTTCTCCAGAACGTCCCCCATCCTCTGGAACACCTTACCCCATTCTGTCAGCCTATCTCCTACGCTGCCCACCTTTAGGCGATCCTTAAAATCCCATCTCTTCAGGGAAGTCTATCCCACCTCAACACAACTGCCTTTTGCTTCCTCCAATAACTCGATCCAAACAATTATTACCTTTTGTATCACTTGCCCCTCCTACTAGAGGGGCAAGTGATAGTGCTTGCAGCATTTTTGCGGCTCGCACTGGACTGGAACACAGGCACTAATGCAGGCGATCGCACTGTGGGCGAGGGGCCTGCCTGCGGAGCCCGGCTGCAGTGCCATTGACATTAATGCACAGCCACGCCCCCTCCCGCCCCTGAACGCAGGTGTTTTTTCGTTGGTAGATCTCAATGAGCTCGTCATTTGAAAAGTAGATCTCCAGACAAAAAATAGTGGGCGCCCCTGGTATAGTGTATTGTACCTGTACTGTCTCCTCCATTTTGTAAAGCGCTGCGCAAACTGTTGCCGCTATAAAATCCTGTATAATAATAATAATAGTATTTTAGAATGTAAATTATAATATGTTAAAATTATTATTGTCTATGAATACGTTATAGTTCAA
>NW_017307410.1:361910-433003 GCF_000935625.1 Nanorana parkeri | reverse complement strand
CCCCCCTCCGCCAATCCCTCCACTGGCTTCCATCCCCCTTCCCCCTCTGCCAATCCCTCCACTGGTTTCCATCCCCCTCCACCCTCTGCCGATCCCTCCACTGGCTTCCATTCGCCCAAAGGATAAAAGTCAAAATATTAACAACCACTTACACTATATACACTTGAGACTATATCTCAAACCTTGTCTCAAAGTATAACCCTAATCGTCCGCTCTTCCTAAGACCTCCTGCTTTCCAGCTCCCTAGCCAACTCCTCCCATGCTTGCCTCCAGCACTTCTGTAGACTTTCTCCCATCCTCTGGAACTCTTTACCCCAACCTGTCCGTCTGTCTGCCACTTTGACTGCCTTTAGGCGATCCCTTAAGACTCATCTCTTCAGGGAAGCCTATCCCACTTCAACCTAACCGCTCAACCATCACGTTCTCAAACATTCATCCCCACACAGCTACCTCCTCATGTGTCACAGGCCCCTCCTCTTTTAGATTGTAAGCCCTCAGGGGCAGGGCCCTCCTTACCATCTTGTCTTAAATTGTATTGTGATTGTAATGCCTTCTCTATATTGTAAAGCGCTGCGCAAACTGTTGCCGCTATAAAATCCTGTATAATAATAATAATAGTATTTTAGAATGTAAATTATAATATGTTAAAATTATTATTGTCTATGAATACGTTATAGTTCAAAACATCCCCGGCAGTAAGGGTACCTGCGCTCCATTATTATAATTCACATGAACTTACTGACCTTTAAACCAGCAGCACAATTCATAGGACGGAGGAATGCTGGAGCGTGGAATGAGTGAACCTCTCTGAGCGGATCTCAATCTAGTATCATCGAGGAGGAGCGGAGGAACGATATCATTCCCGAGTCTGACTCTTCCAGATCCGTCTCTTTGGCTCTCGGTTCCTGGCTCGTTGGAGGGATGGACGTCGGAAGGGGAAGCAGAGTGACTCGTATGATTCTTAGACTCAGTGTGCTGGTGACTCAGAGCTGTTGGTTCACAGATGTGATTGGTTGCAGGGGTGGGCTGGGCGGGGCTGGCAGAAGCCTGACTCTCACCCTAGGATCATATTACAAGAGCGGCTCTCTGTCTCTGCTATACATTCCACAGACGCAGACCGATATTTCAAAGAACCGGCGCTCATTGTTACCGAGCCGCCGCTCATTCAGTCATCTGAGAGAACCGCTCAATAGATCCGGATCGCTCATGAGCAGGGGTGCCTAAATGTGCGGCTGTCCCTAAAAACAAACTCCCAGCATTGTGAGCTTTTCCAAGGGAGAGACGGGGGGATGGGGGATCTGTCCCAGGATACAGAAAGCTCTGTCTTCTCCATGTCAGGGAAGGGCAGGGTTGGGTCTTGTGTTCGATTGTAGGTGGAGGGGTTATTTAATAACAGGACTGATCTGCTTGGGTCATGGCCATCATCATTGGAGCCAACACATTCCTGGTCACATTAGGGGCACCGTACATAGGGCTGTGACTTGGGCATATCTAAGTAGATCATGGCCGGCGCCACAAGAAGCGTGACCCTAAGCAGATTAGGGACATCATACATAGACGGTGACCAGACAACTCTAGTTAGATCTACTAACTGCTAAAAACAATGGCCACTACTCTGTACTCATACTTTTAGACCTTTCTGCTGCCTTTGACACAGTTGACCACTCGCTTCTCCTTAAACTTCATTCCCTTGGCCTCCAAGACTCTGCTTTCTCATGGTTCATCTCCAACCTATGTCAGTGCACCTTCAGTGTCGTCTACAATTCTACCTCCTCCTCCAGAAAATCCTCCGCATTTTCTGGTGTTTCTCAAGATACACCTTTAGCCTGAAGGTCTTCCCACACCCAACACATGAAAATGGCCTCTCCTGGGAATGGACTCTCATGTGTGATGCAAGATATGACTGGTGAAGGAAGCTTCTCCCACACTCCGAACAATGAAAAGATTTATCTCTTGTATGAACCTTCTGGTGGGAGTCACACACTCGAGACAAGGGAATGGCTTTAGGTCCACGTGAACACTGAGCCATACCTGAGTCCAACTAGAGAACACTGAGCCATACCTAAGTCCAACTAGAGAACACTGAGCCATATCTGAGTACATCTGGAGAACATTGAGCCATATCTGGATCCACTTACAGAACACTGAGCCATACCTGAGTCCTTCTAGAGAACACTGAGCCATAGCTGAGTCCACCTAGAGTACAGTGAGCAATACCTTAGTCTACCTAGAGAACACTGAGCCATATCTGAGTCCATCTGGAGAACACTGAGCCATACCTGAGTCTATCTAGAAAACACTGAGCCATGTCTGGGTCCATCTGAAGAACATTGAGCCACATTTGAGTGTTCTGATACAATAACATATGAATCTGTATGTTAATATGTTCCTCTCTTACAGGTGACAACATGGAGGATCATTTCATTGTGTCCCAAGACTGTGACCAAGAATGTGAGAGGACCACACAAGATTCTTCATGAGACTCCTGCACCCTAGATCACCATCCAGGACATCACAGTAGAGCCAGCTCACCAGATTCCTCCAATCCGGAGGAGGAATAAGTTCCCCCACAACCTCGAAAATATAAATGCCCCGAGTGCGGGAAGGGTTTGTTGCAAAGATCTCATTACCTGGCTCATTTAAGGCTTCACACGGGAGAGAAGCCATTTGCCTGCTCAGTGTGCGGACGATGCTTCCAAGGGAAAACTAACCGCGATCGCCTTGAACAGACTCACTCCAGCGAGCGGCCTTTTACTTGCTCTCAAGTGCGGGAAGACCTTCGAGACAAAGTGGTGCCTCGCGGCGCACAGGAAAGTTCACAGCAATAAGAAGTCATCACATTAATGTTCCCAGTGCGGGAAACGTTTTACTACGAATGCTTCTCTTAGTCGACACTACTTGTCCCACAGCGGTGAGACTCCCTTCACATGTCCAGAGTGCGGGAAGAAGTATAAGCAGAAGTCGCAGCTCCTCGGCCACCAAAAAGTCCACACTGGGGAGAAACCGTTTTCATGCCAGGAGTGCGAGGAGCGCTTTATATGGCGGTTTGCCCTGAGAGCTCACCAGAGGATCGTCCACACAGAGGAGAGCACTTTTCCATGTTCCGTGTGCGGGAAACGATACCCATTTAAGTCGAGGCTCCTTGAACACAACTGTGGAAAGTGTTTTCCGAGCAGAAAAAAGTTGGCTCTGCACCAGAAGCTTCACACTGGAGATGGACTGCGGCAAATGGTTCACAGGCCAGTCACAGCTTCGAACTCACCGTGGCGTGCACACCGGAGAGAAGCCGTTTGCGTGTGCCGAGTGCGTGAAGGCCTTCAAACAGTTGCCACCGCTCCAGAGGCTTCACACGGTAGAGCGGCCTTTCGAGTGCAAGGAGTGCAGGAAGCGGTTCATCACCAAGGCTGAGCTCAGTCACCAGAATGTCCATTCGGGACTGAAGCCATTTTCATGTGAGGAGTGCGGGGAATGTTTCACCCTAAAAGGGCAGCTCAATGCTCACGTACGCAGTTTTCATGTGGACCTAAAGCCATTCCCTTGTCTCGAGTGTGGGAAGTGTTTCATCCACCAGTCGCACCTTGCCACCCACCAGAGGGTTCATACAAGAGAGAAATCTGTTCCTTGTTCGGAGTGTGGGAGAAGCTTCCTTCACCAGTCATATCTTGCATCACACATGAGAGTCCATTCCCAGGAGAGGCCATTTTCATGCGCTGGGTGTGGGAAGAGCTTCACGCTAAAAGTGTATCTTAAGAAACACCAGAAAATGCACACCACAGAGTCCAACGATCAGAAAATGCACACCAGCAACCCGGATGTGCATGTTGCAGATGCCGACGATCAGAAAACGCATGCTCCAGAGTCCAGTTTTTAGAGTCGAACTTATAAATCATAAACGTTCTAATTTTACTTTAGTCTGAACTTTTATCTACAGAGTGTAATAAAGATAGTTACCTCAATTCTGGCTTCTCATCTGATATACAAGATGGGGGTTGCAAGTTGGTGCAACCCCACTGTGGCCCATCCTTGTGACCTGACCTCCACTCCCCATCTTTACATGAGGTCACATGACCAATGGTGTGGGTTGATGGGACTGGCCTCAGTAGGGGCCCTGAATGGCATTTCTACTGGGCAATGAGGCATCACAGGACTAGCAGAGCACTACTGTTTTAGATGGATTAGGGAATTGCCTCTAAGAGAGATTGTCCTTTACTTCCTGTCCTGGAGACGCAACAGGAAGTGAGAAGAGGTCTCGCAAAGTTTAGGAATTCCCCCTTTACACGGTCACCGGAGCAAATGTTCTCATTGGATGATTTCCCTTCTCTTCCTGTTCTGGTGAAAACTGGTTAGTTTTGGATTCTTGCCAATACTTTCTGTCTTGGGGAGAGTGGTCACCAGGAAAGCTATAGAGGGAGGAAATCCCCATAGCGGGAACAGAGAGAGCAGTGAAATCCTGGCAGGGGTTCTAGCCCTTCCCTACTCCATCCAAAGCTAATAAAAAATGTTTTGGGGTGCAGGATGGTTAGAAGGGGGAGCCAGGGGGTCATTTTGCTATATACCTGCTTTAAGATGGAGCAATAAAAGCTCAGGCAATGTCCACTTGATGGGGCTCTTTAGTAACGATGAATGATTTTAGGGTTCCAGGACTCACCCCCAGAAGAACGTGCAGTGAGGATTTAAAAACGGAGAGAATCGCAGTTCTTATAGATGACCACACGGTGGCGCCATTGTGCAGTAATACTTAATGCTGCCGTTCTAAAAGATGACCAGTTCTGATATTTACCACAAGACGGCGCACATGATACGTACTTAGGTATAAGGAGCTGTAGTTCAAAATATGTCCACACGGTGGCGATCTTACATACTGATAATGACTGCCGGTCTGATATTTAGCACAAGAGGGCGCAAATTATATGTAAAGGGAGCTACAGTTCGAAAAATGACCACACGGTGGCGCTCCTGTGCACGACAAAAATGACCCGACGGCGGCAATCTTACAAATTGATGATGACTGCAGTTCTGATATCTACCACAAGGCGGCGCACATTTTATGAATTAGGATCTACAGTTCGAAAAATAACCACACGGTGGCGCTCCTGTGCAGTACAAACATTTCCACACGGTGGCGATCTTAGATATTGATGATAATGACTGCAGTGATTATATGATACGCACATGATACGTATTAGGTGCTGCAGTTCAAAATATGTCCACACGAGGGCGATCTTAAATATTGATAATGACTGCAGTTCTGATATTTACCACAAGAGGGCGCACATTATATGTAGTAAGAGCTGTAGTTCGAAAAATGACCAGACGGTGGCGCTCCTGTGAAGGAGAAAACACGGTGGCGCGTTTGTGCAGTACTAAAAAGACCAGACGGTGGCGATCTTACATATTGATGATAATGAGTGCAATTCTGATATTTACCACAAGGCGGCGCATATATGTAACAATAAACTGCAGTTACAACAATGGCCGCACGACGGCGCAATAATAAATTGATAGATACTGATGTAGTTATGATATTCACCACAAGGCGGCGCACATTATCATTATTCCGCTGTAGGCGTTGCAGTACAAACAATATATCAACATTTGAGGTCTTCCTTTAATTCCAGCGAATGATTTACAATATTGTTGGTATGATTTATTATATTATTTCTATTGTTACATTATTCTTTTACAGGATTAGTCAATTAGAATATATTTATTTAGGTCATTTTTCGCATTACAGATAATACAGCTGCAGTTCTGATATTGACCACAAGGAGGCGCACATATTACAGAAATATCACAAACTGCAGCTCTGGCAATGGCCAGACGGTGACGCGGTTACACATTGCTAATTACGGCTGCAATTATATTTCCCACAGGGTGGCGCGCATTAAATAATGACTGCAATTCTAAAAATGACCACACAGTGTCACTCTATCAGTAACAGCGAGGCAGCAATTCCACGTTTAACCACACGGTGGCGCTCCTGTAACAATGACAGAAAACAACCGGAAATACATACAGGAAGTAAACGCTGTTGGAACGCAAATGCCGGAAGTAGCGCCTGGTGAAACGCACGCGCAGTGTGGGGATGTAAGGCTTGAGACTGGCAACGCATGCGCGGAAGCTCCTTCTGTGTAGCTGACCTACTGGCAGTAACAGGATGTGACGTCACGAGTTGGCTAATTTGATACTGTCGATAGAATGCCACTCGTGGTCACTATGGCAACCAAGAAGCGGCTGTTCAGAAGTGGGAGGAGGGCTTCCGATGCTGAGGGAGGATAGGGATGATAGAGAGGAGACGGGCACAGCCTCTGGCTGAGGAGAAGTCTCTGTGGTACCAGCAAGAGCTGGAGGAGTTATAGCAGGAGGGTAATAACTATGAGGATATTTATTAATGGCTGGAGAAGTTTAGGTTTAGAAGAGGAACATTTTACATCATATATATATATATAAACAGTATTATCAGCATTGAGCTCCCCCTGCAGGTTGTATGTAGAAGTATAAAATATTCCTATGCACCATCTATTTAGCTATGACATAGGCCCCTTGAAATGGGAGATTCCATTTTATTTCAGCGGGGGGATTTATAAATGGATCTCTAGCAGGTCAGCTCAGAATATAAAGGGGTGTCACATATATTTGTTCCCTCCTCCCCCACAAGAAGCGACCGTTGGAATCCCTATGGGCAGCCAGAGGTAAAGGGGTGTGCGTCCACCTTTATCCGCCCACCAAAGGGGACCTGGTCACAAACCTGTTGTGTTTGGTCCGACGAAACCTAAACGGACCCGGGTGTAAGCAGACGCACATCAACTCACGTCCGGATGCCCATAAGAATGCATTGCTGCCGTTTCTCGATCCATCTAATCACGGGTCACTGGTGTGAAAGACGGCTAAATAAGGGTTAATTCCTTGTTTTAGGGGTGGAGCCATCATTCCCCTTTGCCCCTGCTCCATCAAAAACAGTGATGGGCAACCTCAGCTCCGGCGTGAAGCCTGATATGAGCAAGGCATCGTGACTCTACCCAGCACATCATAGGTTAAACGTCATGTCCATACATCTCTGCAATACGTACACATTTCCCCGTGTTTTATCCCTTCCACCACCTCAACAGCGCCGTATAGAAAGGAAAGTCCAAGAGGAAGATCCAGTGTTCCCGAGCCTCATAGAAAACGCAGATGTGCGCCCATTGGAACCCTGCGATCGAGCTGTCGTAGTTCCATGAATGCAAACAATGCCAGTTGATCCTGCCAGAAATCTTGTGAGCAAACAAAACACAATCCCTCCAATACTGACCCTCCCTGTAACCCCAACACTGACCCTTCCTGTAACCCCGACACTGACCCTCCCTGTAACCCCGACACTAACCCTCCCTGTAACCCCAACACTAACCCTTCCTGTAACCCCAACACTAACCCTTCCTGTAACCCCAACACTAACCCTTCCTGTAACCCCAACACTAACCCTTCCTGTAACCCCAACACTAACCCTTCCTGTAACCCCAACACTAACCCTTCCTGTAACCCCAACACTAACCCTTCCTGTAACCCCAACACTAACCCTTCCTGTAACCCCAACACTAACCCTTCCTGTAACCCCAACACTAACCCTTCCTGTAACCCCAACACTAACCCTTCCTGTAACCCCAACACTAACCCTTCCTGTAACCCCAACACTAACCCTTCCTGTAACCCCAACACTAACCCTTCCTGTAACCCCAACACTAACCCTTCCTGTAACCCCAACACTAACCCTTCCTGTAACCCCAACACTAACCCTTCCTGTAACCCCAACACTAACCCTTCCTGTAACCCCAACACTAACCCTTCCTGTAACCCCAACACTAACCCTTCCTGTAACCCCAACACTAACCCTTCCTGTAACCCCAACACTAACCCTTCCTGTAACCCCAACACTAACCCTTCCTGTAACCCCAACACTAACCCTTCCTGTAACCCCAACACTAACCCTTCCTGTAACCCCAACACTAACCCTTCCTGTAACCCCAACACTAACCCTTCCTGTAACCCCAACACTAACCCTTCCTGTAACCCCAACACTAACCCTTCCTGTAACCCCAACACTAACCCTTCCTGTAACCCCAACACTAACCCTTCCTGTAACCCCAACACTAACCCTTCCTGTAACCCCAACACTAACCCTTCCTGTAACCCCAACACTAACCCTTCCTGTAACCCCAACACTAACCCTTCCTGTAACCCCAACACTAACCCTTCCTGTAACCCCAACACTAACCCTTCCTGTAACCCCAACACTAACCCTTCCTGTAACCCCAACACTAACCCTTCCTGTAACCCCAACACTAACCCTCCCTGTAACCCCGACACAAACCCTTCCTGTAACCTTAACACTAACCCTCCCTGTAATCCCAACACTAACCCTTCCTGTAACCCCAACACTAACCCTTCCTGTAACCCCAACACTAATCCTCCCTGTAATCCCAACACTAACCCTAACTCTGTGAGCCTAACACGATCCCTCCAACTCCAATACTAATCCTCTCTGTAACCCTGACCACCTCTTATGTAATCCTAACTCTGCCAACATACTCACCTAGGTTGCGGACCAGCCCATCTTGTGCCACAGCCGGGGGGATGAAAGCCGTTGTGAACTTGCTGGCTTTTTAAACGAATGCTGTACCTATGTATGCAACAGCAGCGACCACCTGAGAGGTAGAAGACAATGAAGACAGACAAAGGAAACACAAAAGCAATAAAAAGAAAGCATACTCTATTGAATGTTAACAAATGGGTAAAAATCAAAGTGCGTGATGCCTGTTTCTGTCCGGTACAAGGAGCGCACTCACACACCACAGCAAACTCGGAGAACCTGAAAAATGGTCCATAACCAACAGTTTCCAATGTCCAGAAGATGCCAGTGACCTAATGTTTTTTGAACTACCAGAAAATTCCCGCACAGGGTCCATGATTCCACATGCGAGTTGTTAGGTGTCCTTTAGGATGAGCTGTTCAGTAAAAACATTTCTCTCATCCTTATCATGAATAATACGGCTTCTGCCCGGTGTGACTTCTCTGATGTAAAAGCAGATTTTTATTCTCGGAAAAACTCTTCCCGCACTGTGAACATGAATACGGCTTTTCCCCCATGTGCGTCTTCTTGTGATAAACGAAAGCTGATCGCATAGTAAAACTCTTCCCGCATTCCAGACACGAATAGGGCTTCTCCCCCGTGTGAATTCTCTTGTGATCAACGAGAGACGAACTCGTCGTGAAACATTTCCCGCATTCTGAACATGGAAACGGCTTCTCCCCCGTGTGAGTTCTTTGGTGGTTCACGAGAGCCGAACTCTCGGTAAAGCATTTCCCGCATTCCGAACACGAATACGGCTTCTCCCCGGTGTGGGTTCGGTGGTGGTAAAAAAGAGCAGACGGCGTAGCAAAACATTTCCCACATTCTGAACACGAATACGGCTTCTCTCCCGTGTGAGTTCTCTTGTGATTCACAAGCCCCGAGTGCGAAGTAAAACTTTTCCCGCACTCTTCACATGAATACGGCTTCACACCAGTGTGCGTTCTCTGGTGTTTGACAAGAGCCGAACTCTCTGTGAAACATTTCCCACACTCCGTGCATGAATACGGCCTCACCCCAGTGTGACTTCTCTTGTGATGAAAAAGAGCTGAACTCGAGGTGAACAATTTCCCACATTCCGAACACGAATAGGGCTTCTCCCCCGTGTGAGTTCTCTGATGTTGGAGAAGACGGGCGTTTGTGTGAAAGCATTTAGTACAATGGGAACAGGAATACGGCTTCATGCCGGTGTGAGCCCGGAGGTGGTAATTAAGACTGGACTTCTGGCTGAAACATTTCCCGCATTCTGAACACGAATGCGGCTTCTCTCCGGTACCAGTTCTTCCTTCGTTAATCAAGCACAGCTTCCGAAGAAAACACTTCCCGCACACGGAACATGGCTTCTGCCCCGTGTACGCTCGGTGGTGTACGGTGAGAGTTTCATTCCTGGCGAAAAACTTCCCGCAGATGTAACACGGGAGCTTCTCATCTTCTCTATGATCTGGAGGAGGGGGGATGGGAGGCGAGTGATCTGGAAAACTCCCCCCAGGAGTAGGGTGATCAGATGACCCCTCGTTACTAGGCAGGACTGGATGGAGATTTGGGGCATTGAGGTCTTCTCCTGGAGAACTGGATGTGAAGTCCTTTATGGGACCCATCACCGTGTCGTTCTTGATGTATTGTCCATCTGGAGGAAATAAACAGATGAAAGGGCAACAGGTAAAAAAGAGCATCAAACAAAAATGATAAGTTGGCTGCAATATAAGTGCCCTTCACAAGTTCTCAGAGGGTAATCTAAGCTGCTATGTGGTTTACAGAGTTCAACAGCTCAAGCTTCAGAGACGTAAAACACGGGTCAAAATATCAACCTCAAGATATGGACCCCAGAACACGGACTTCCCTCTACATAGAAATGTCCTATTTGCTTGGAAACTCTCCATGTAGCAACATTGATGAACCCGTACAACCCTCCTGAAGAACATCGAGACCCCAATGATGTGTCCCGTTTCCTGCAGTCTGATGACCATCCGACGAATCATAAGGCTCGGATTTGTTACACTACCACCAGGGGGAGCTGTGGATGAAACTTAGACCTGCAGCCCTGGATGGAATGCAGTACATCAGATGGAGAGAACTCTCTAGAATTATTATATGGGGGGAGGAGTATGACTAATTCTCTACCATAGCCCCCTCCCTCCTTCCACATCACAGCCCCCTCCCTCCTTCCACGTCATAGCCCCCTCCTCTTCTGGGATTTCTCAATTACTATCTGTGCTGGCCAAGCTCCTCTGCCTCTCCTCAAAAGGAAATACTAGAAAGTGTCACTTCAGTCTGCAGACTACTGACATCACATCCAAGATGGCAGCCCCCAGTACCAGTCTCGGGGGTCGAAATTAATTGTCTGGCGTCTCTTTAAACAGGAAGTGAAACTTTGCCCAAAAAAGCGCAAAAGACGAGTCACCAGCATGGCCCGTGGTCTACCTTCGGCTGACCTTTCCCCACTACTGGCTGACCAAACCTTGTTCTGTACCAGGGGTAGCCAAACTCTGGCCCTCCAGCTGTGGTGGAACTACAAATCCCATGAGGCATTGCAACATTCTCACAGCCACAGACATGACTTTCCCGGAGAGAGATGCATCATTGGATTTATAGTTTCACCACAGCTGGAGGGCCGGGGTTTGGCTACCCCCTGTTCTGCACTGTGTCTCTGTATGAAGGCGGCCATCTTGGTAGAGGCAGGGCTTTGCTTCCACGTATCAGAACCGAGAGCGGTGACATCGCCAAACCTTACTCCAAATCTCCTGAGACTAGAATTTAGGTGCAGCAGTGCCTCAGATCTCACACTGCAGATAGACACCTATGGAGACTGTAGGTACAGGAGTTCCTGGGCACAATCACATACCGGGAAGCGGGTCAATCTTTCAGGCACAATATACACTTCTAGATGGTTCCATATTGGTTTTTGGTCTGGAGACAATGACGGAAGCTTTTCTGGATCTGTCTAAAACCGACCAATTGGGGGGCTTCACCGCATCCATCATCCCATGACCCCTCACTCAGATAGGGAGTACTCACCTCCTCACAGGGACTTCCACTTTAATCATGTATTGATTGTGTACTGTTCTTTATTGCTCCCCTGGTATCAGCCCGCCATGTTTGTTCAATAAAGTTTCAAGGATCCGACAGTCTGACTTATTGAAGGGTTAAGCTGCGCACAGACCACTAGGTAAGCGAGGACAGAACATGTATCAAGGCAGGGGATGCCTACAATTTGACCTCAAGCGTAGTGCAGACTTCTCGGAACTTCAGTGATCCGGACCTGGATCGGTGAGCAGAATTCCGGGAGTGTCACATGACATTACTCTATTACAGGCGCAGAGACCTGACCACACAGGGGCAGTATTCTGGACCTGCAGCCCTGGATGGAATGCAGTACATCAGATGGAGAGAACTCTCTAGAATTATTATATGGGGGCAGGAGTATGACTAATTCTCTACCATAGCCCCCTCCCTCCTCGTACGTCACGGCCCCCTCCCTCCTCGCACGTCACTGCCCCCTCCCTCCCTTATCACGTGTCTCATCTCCATTAATAGATCCCAGGCCAGAGTGTGGGGAGATGATTCTAGAAGTATGATAACAGTCCTTTCTCACACTAGGCGACATGTAGAGACAACTTCCCCATTTTATGAGATACATGAGAAGAGGACAGTAATGGACCACACACAAAGAAAGGGATTCCATAGATAGACACGGGTCAGTAATACAGATTGGTCTTTCCTCATGCAGGAGGACTGTCGTAGTTACTGAAACACAAGAATCTTTTTCTGTACATAACGCGTTTCCCCAAAAATAAGACGCTGTCTAAAAAAAACCACACTAGATCTTATTTTTTATGTACAACAATCCACATGTCCTCATGTACACAAATATGGTGATCAGGGCAATCAGGGGTGCCGTACCTTTCCAAGAGCAAATTACTAACCAATCGCTGGCCAGAATGAGGGAAGCGCACTTTCACTATCGATTCCTCACAGGCGGAGCGCATTTGGTATCACTCCGCCTGTGACAGGAGGCGGGGCTATAGAGGAGGCATCGGCTTATGCGGCTCTGCTCCCTCCGCTGCCGCCTCGCTTCCTCTAGCGCTGGCTTCGTTGGCACCGCTGACTCTCTCCCGCCTCTCCAAGTTCCCCCTTATGCCACCACCGGACCTAGTAATGGTCACAACTAGGTGTTTATTACCTGTGCCGATCTCAACAGGAACTTCCTCCTCTTTAATCCTCAAAAGTCCATCTTCCTCAGCTTTGACGTCTCTCTGAGCCTCCCTGGGGTCCTGAGGCTGATGGCTCCTGACTCCCCCCCACTAGACACATTCCGTCCCCCCATTACTGTCTACTGACAGAGGAGGGGGGAGAAGAAGAGGTTAATATAGTGACTGAACAAGGAGAATCTGGGACTCTTCTCTGCATTTATTCCTCACCTGTGCCGACATCTGAAGGTATCTCCTCCTCTTTGATCCTCACATGTCCTTCTTCCTCCTCCTCAGCTTTAAAGTTTCTGTGAGTGCCTCCTGGGTCTGTGAATAAAGATGAGAGTGAAGCCCCCTGTACTGAGATGTATGAGAGACCCCAGAGAGTGTGTGTGGGGGGGGAGACTGGTCAAGTCTCTTGGCTGGTAACACACAATGACATGATGTGAGGAGGAGAGCCGGAGTCTAATAGAGGCTGATGGCACCTGACTCCCCCCACTAGACATATTCCGTCCCCCCATTTCTGTCTACTGACAGAGGAGGGTTATGGTTGAACAAGGAGAATCTGGGACTCTTTTCTGGATTCAGTGTTTATGACTCACCTGTGCTGATCTCTGGAGAAACCTCTTCCTCTTTACACATATCAACACTCTTCACAAGCATCTCTTCTCCATCTTCAGCTTTAATAATCAGGCCTTTACCCTGTAGAAGATTAATCCGGTTTATCTGCATTATGATTTCAGATATAACATGTTATATTCATTAAGACACTTGGTTCTATCTACCTGATCCTCCTGCGGGATCTCCTGATGTTCCTGTGTGGAATCCCGGGAATACAGAGGACTTGGACATCTCTCTGGGATATTCCTGTTCCTGGATCCATCTGTAGGAAACACACACACTGACTGAATACATTGTTTCTATGTCTTTATATCAGAGGATGTGTGTATCTAGGGGGATCCTCAATACTCAGGAAATGAAAGTCTCCTCTTACCCGGTGATGTGAGGGGCGGCCGATTCTCCATCATGGCGTCCTTGTAGAGATCCTTGTGTCCTGAATATTTCCCTTCTGTGCTGAATGAGGCAGAGACATCCTGACATCTCATAGGAACCTGACATACACATGTCCCAGAATTCCCGGCACTGCTCACCTCTCCCGTCAGCAGCTCAATGATCTTCTGAGTAGCTTCCAGAATCTTCTTGTCATTGCTTTTTTCAGATATGATGGGGCTCTGTTTACTGCTCCAACTTTGTGACCTGCGTGTTATGTGATGGTCAGATGGCTTTTTCACTATAAGGCTTTCCTGTGTTTTAGGAGAGAAAATATTTACATCCCACCATAAATGAATGCAGTTTTTTGCCACTAGGAGTAACCAAAATCCAATCTCCGGTCAGCTCTGTGTTTTATTAATAGAGATGAGATTGATGTCATGTGACCTCCCAGAATCCCCCTCACCTCTCCGGTCAAGTCTCTGTTTTATTAATAGAGGTAAGAATGATGTCATGTGACCTCCCAGAATCCTCCTCACATCTCCGGTGAGGACTGTGTATTATGAATAGATATAAGAGAGATGTCATGTGACCTCCCAGAATCCCCCTCACCTCTCCGGTCAGGTCTGTGTTTTATTAATAGAGGTAAGAATGATGCCATGTGACCTCCCAGAATCCTCCTCACCTCTCCGGTCAGGTCTGTGTTTTATTAATAGAGATAAGAGTGATATCATGTGACCTCCCAGAATCCTCCTCACCTCTCCGGTCAGGTCTGTGTTTTATTAATAGAGATAAGAGTGATGTAATGTGACCTCCCAGAATCCTCCTCACCTCTCCAGTCAGGACTGTGTATTATGAATAGATATGAGAGATGTCATGTGACCTCCCAGAATCCTCCTCACCTCATCAGTCAGCAGGTAGATGATCTCCAGGGTGAGTTTTAATATCCTCTCAGTCACGTGACCGCGCTCCGTCTCCATCTTCAAGCACTGTTCAAGCAATGACCTGTTTTGAGGTGTTTCCTTAGAAACTATTGTTATGCCTTCACTTCAGCTGACCCTGGACACAAAAATATAAAAACAGGACCAATAAAGAACATTTATTTAAAGCAACCTCATGAACAATCAGAATATCCACATTAAAAAAGTGCCCCTGTCAAAAGATTGAATACTTATCTCTCCCACCATTTGCCCCAACCAACCAAGTTTGTGCAGGAACACTTCTACTTCCTGTAGTGATGTACGGTGTGAGGAGAAGGAGGCCTGCTGACCCCAAGCTGAGCAGTGAGAAGGTTGAAGTCGGGTTGCACACCAGACCATCATTTCCCCAAAATTGGACAAAATGCTTTAAATGTGATGTTTGTACTTCAGCAAAGGGCGGCAACCTTTAGGAGCCACAGACAAGACTGGACTCCCCCGCAGTAGAGCGCGACCAGCTCGAGCAGATCAAGTCGAATAAACAAAACTTCTACCGGGATCATAAATCCTGCCCAGCCTATCACCAAGTCTGGTTGTAAATGGCTAAATGTCTTCATGAACAACACTTGGTGGGGGCTGGAAAGCCAATAGCCATGGTAACCTTCTATTACAACCAATGTTATCCAATGGAATCGGATCAGAAAAGGCCCGTCTGGTGCTTGATTCCACATCTGGGAGTCTGGGTGCTGAATCACACAAAGTTAAGTCACACAAGTTCCATAAACTGTGCTATGACGGAGCTACGTTGATAACAAGCGTTCAAACAGCTGTATAAGAGAATTACAATCAGTTCGACGCCAAACATGCCAATGTTATAATGTACAGAAGGCGAATGAGCCACATTACATCTCCTAAAGAGAAAAGGCATCGGGTCACGTTCAGGTTTGAGATCCATCAAATGGTGATTGCATTCTATTCATTAATATGTTAGACGTCCGGCTGTAAAACTCTGAAAATACTGATACAGTTACAAATAGTAAGCGGTGGGTCCACTGAAATATCATAAAGGCCTCAGCACTCCTATATTACACCCCTTAGCTATCTTGATTGGGTGAAGGTTGGCTTGGTGACACCCTCTAGAGCAGGGGTAGCCAACCAGTGGTCCTCCAGCTGTGGTGGAACTACAAATCCCATGAGGCATTGCAACATTCTCACAGCCAAAGACATGACTCACGGAGAGAGATGCATCATGGGATTTGATGTTTCACCACATCTGAAGGACCACTGGTTGGCTACCCCAGCTCTAGAGCAGCCCCTCTCAGACCTTTTACCAGAGATAAACCCTTATTGTAACTTTGAGGCTGGGTTCACACCTAGGCGATTCAGATGCCAAGCTGTTTTCATTCGATTGCAGTGCGTTTTCGATCACGCGACTGTTCATTGAAAACAGTATATATATGAAAAAGTCACTGGCACTCCAGCTGAAGTCCAGTCAATATTTTATTGACCTCTGTGATGTCACAAAATGGCGACGTTTCGGAAACCTGTTTGGTCCCTTCATCAGGCTAACTTCATCTTTGTTTGCCTGATGAAGGGACCAAACAGGTTCCGAAACGTGCAGCATAAAGTTTTGAACAAAATAAATTATTCTGTTTGGGATTTGGAGGCTACGAGCCTCCACATCCGAAACTGCACATTGGACAAAAAAAAAAAAAAGGGTGGTGGCCATATTGAACGCTGGCACCTCCACACACACATTTGAGTGCATAGAAAACAATGGGTGCCGCCATCCAGGTGCACCCAAGAGGGTGGTGTGTCTTCATTTGTGACGTCAGATGCACCAAGATGGCGGCGCCCATACAACAAATTACTATATATTCGGGTATATAGTAATTTGGGTTCGGATGAACTGCCGAATTGACAGAAATTCGTTGATTTGGCAGTTCTGCCTCATATCCTTCCATTGTGTCAGTCTGAGGAGCAGAGACCTAGGCGATCAACCTGGAGATTTCTTAACGCTCTGGAGCACTGCCCTGCTGATCATATAAAATGGCTGACTAAAGTCCCCGCCGGCGCTTATTCTTCCTCCGCGACACCACTGACTGGAAGGAAGTTACACAAAGTGCGCTCTGCGCCTATAAAATTGATTGAGATAGCGGTACTGTCCTGTTTAAAACGGGATACATGGACAGCCACTAAACAGGACATGTGACCTGACCAAAGTCACTTGACCACCCCCCAATGTAGTCCAGATATAGTGCTGGGACCCCATTCTCTCTCTTCCTCCTCTCATAATAAGAAGACATTATTACCTCCTCCTCACTGGGCTCACACTCTCCAGCAGGAAGCTCCTTTCGACTACAAAAATCCGCTCTCCTCCTTTTCCGGGCTACAACAAAATGGCCGCCACCGGTTTCCAGCATTAGGGACAGTTCAGCCTGTCACAGCAAAGACGGTCGGCCTCTAGCTGTGGCTCTGGCTCCACACTGGAAAATTGCCCAGTGGCAGGACGTCACTATGGTAAACAGGAAGCAGATGTGCCACTATGGAACGCAAACAACGGAAGTGTTGTAGCCACAGGGCGGAAGTGGACGAGGAGGGAGACAAGTTGCTGATCTAGAACAAAGGGAATTTACATGTTTTTAATAGTACAATATAAATTATGTTTTTGCAGCTAAAGGAGTTGTGCGAGTGGAGAATTGTGGTCATTCATGTGAGAAGTGCGGTTACGAAAGCTGTATTATCAGCCTAGAGCGCCACCTTCTGGATGAATGTGATAGCACAAAATATTCAGAAGCAATAAGTCAATGAACACCTGGCTGAAATCTCATTGGGGGGAATTGATCAAAACTGGAGCCGAAGGAATCTGGAGCAGTTGCCGTGGCAACCAATCAGCATCTCTCATTTTCAAAGCTTAACTGAGCAAGTTGATGAGAGAAGGTGACTGGTTGCTGTGGGCAACGGCTCCAGAGCTGATCAATTCCCCCC
Organism: Nanorana parkeri; assembly: GCF_000935625.1. Lineage (NCBI taxonomy): Eukaryota > Metazoa > Chordata > Amphibia > Anura > Dicroglossidae > Nanorana > Nanorana parkeri. Next base: position 415,316 of record NW_017307410.1, on the reverse strand, counting down.
ACTGAGCTTAGTTTATTTCATGTAGAATACTTTGTTCTTTTGTATGTATTTGTGTTCTGCTGATCTACATCTTTATTTGATTTGACCTCAAAACCCCCCATAAAATACATTAAAAGGCCCAGTACACCCTTTAAATTACAATTGTAAGGGGTAGAGAGGTGGTGGTGGTGGGGGTACAGAAGAGATCCTCTGCTGCTGGAAAGTGTGGAAGCTTTTATCCACCAAATGTAGGACAGAAACAAAGAGGAAGAAAGAAACGAAGCCTGATCCCCCAAATGTAGGAGAGTGAGAGAGGAGAGGAACAAAAAGAGGACAGGAAGACAGAGGGAAAGAGAAAGAAAGAAGATTAAGAGAGGGAGAGTAAGAAAGGTGGATAGTGAGAGGAGAGGAAGAGAGAGAGGAAGAGAGAGAAGAGTAAAAGAAAGAGAGGAGAAGGGGGGGAGCGAGATGAAGCCTGATCCCAAAAATGGAGAGAAAGAATAGAAAGAGGAGTGAGAGGAAAGGAGTGAGAAGAGGAAAGGGGAGAGGATAAGAGAAAGGATAAGAAAGAGAGAGAAGAGTGAGATAAAGAGAAGAAGAGGAAGAGGGGAAGAGAAAGGAGAAGAGGGGGAGGAAGAGAGAGAGAGAAGAGTAAAAGAAAGAGTGTGGAGAGAAAGAGTAAGAGTAGAAAGAGGAGAGTGAGAGGAAAGGAAAGAGAGAAGAGGAAGCGAGAGAAGAAGAGAAAGAGAGATGAGAAGAGAGAGAAGAAATGAGGGAAAGAAAGAGACAGGAGCAGAGGGAGAGAAAGAAAGAAAGAGGGAAAAAGAAGAGAGAAAGGGAAGATTAAGAGAGGGAGAGTAAAATAGGAAGAGACAGAGAGGAGAGGAAGAGAAGAGGGGAAGAGCGAGAAGAGCAAAAGGAGAAGAGAAAGAAGGTGTGTGGACTTCCTCCTACCTACTGTGTTTCACCGAAAATAAGACTCTTATATTTTTTTTGCCCCCAAAAGAACACGCCAGGTCTTATTTTCAGGGGATGTCTTATTTTTTATTTTATGTACAACAATCTAAAGTTATCTGGTATCACTCCGCCTGTCACAGTAACCGGCGCTATAGAGGAAGTATCGGCTAATGCGGCTCTGCTCCCTCCCCCGCCGCAGCCTTTCGTTCTACAGCGCCGGCTTCCTTTGCCATCAGCGGTACCAGCAGTGCAGCAGTGCGGACATCAGACAGTGGACAACGCGGTAAAGTATGGTACCATTTACCGGTACACATTACAGTACAGTACCATTACATTAAGCAGTGTCTTTAGGGGGACAGCAGTGGGTGAAGTCTGGTACTGCAGTGTTCTCAGTCACTGCGCTGGCCGGAGGTAGTCCTCCGTCATCCCCTTAATACAGTATGTCCCTGCAGGCTGACACCATCTCTCCTGCTCTTCCCCCTCACATGCTACCACCAAACTAGGTCTTACTTTCGGGGAAACAGGGTATTACTTCATCCTGGAAGGTTGCAGAGCTGACAGACGTATCCTGGAAGGTTCCATTCCTTGTTCCGGAGAAGCATGCGATGGCTTGATGACTCAGATCTGTCTCTTTGTGTCTTCCTTTGTCCTGAATGAGGATATGTGTCTTTCTTCCCTCTGCCTACTTCCAGACCAGTCACTGGACATTGCTCTGTATTGCCGTCATGTGGGTCAGACTGTGGAGGAATACGTGGATGATAGAACTACCTCATTATCCATTCCCTCATTATCCATTCCTGGGGCCTCTATAAGGGTTGTCTGACTTCTAGTGCACCCGTCTCCAGATGGATGTGACAACCCGTCTCAGGTCTACACCCTGAAGCAATTAAATCCTCCAGGTCCGCGCACCGTGTGTAAGCGGCTGTGAAAACTCGGAGGTGTGGGAAGCAGGGACACAGCGTCTCCGTAGACTTACATGAGCCGCCCACCTGATTCCTCTCACGGCTTCGGCAATGTAATAATCGCCCTTTTCCCTGTACGGGCAACACGCCTCCTGGGGTTTTTTTTGCACCCATGTTATATTCCACATTTTAGGCCTGAAAATTACTTAAACCCCTCCCCCCACACACACACACATTAACACATGATATATTTTCTGAAAGCCGAGACCCTGTAGAATAAAATGGCGGCATTTGCAAATTTTTATGTTTCACGATATTAGCGCAACTCCTTATCAAACCCCAACATTGAGTGAAAAATGCACTTAAATGCCCCAAAACACAATAAAATACCCATTTGTTTAATACAATATAAAAGATGAGGTGACAACAAATAAATAGATACCCGACATAAAAATTGTGTGCGTCTGTGAAACGGCGACAAAATTCAGTACCCCAAAAAGTCCATAGACGACACTTTAAAAGCCCCCCCACAGGTCATTAGTTTAGAGATACCCCAAAACACTGCCCCCAGAATTATTGTTCTCACTCCGGCGTGTGCGGCGATACCCAACATGTGTAGAATGTTCGTCGTTTTCATACGCAGGCGCACCCGAAGCGTGTTTACGTGAAGACGCGTGTGCTCGCGGGGGCCTTTAAAAACATTTTTTATAATTTTTACATTTATTTTATTTCATTTTAAAAAATGTTGTGTTTTTTTTTTACTTTACTTGCTATCACATAGGGGGGCTCGCAAGCCCCCCATGTAAGAGCAGATGGTGGTGACAGGTACTCTTTAAGGTAATACTGGGGGTCCAAAAGACCCCCAGTGTCACCTTTACACTCCAAAAAAAGCTATCGAAGTGCAGATCGCACATCAATAGCTTATAGCTGGGCTTCAGGAGCCGACCAATGACAGCCCAGGGACCGGAAGTGATGTCATCTGCATCGCTCCCGATCCCATAGAACGGGGAGGGGATTGATGAACGGAGGTTCGTCCATCTCCTCCCCGGCTTCCCCCCGACACCAGAGAAGCCGGTCCCGGGCACGTAGGAGGGGCAACGGATCCAGTAAAACACGGCGGGGGTGTTGGGCGGGGGACCTGTTCACCGGCCCGCAGAAGCGATCTGGCAGCAGCTGAGCCGCCTGATCGCTTCTATTGTAAAGCCGACCGTTGGGAGTCTGTGTAAACAGCCCCGATGCCAGTGACGTACACTGTACGTCCCTGGTCATGAAGGGGTTAAGGTGAATACAGAAACTATATAGACTTTTTAATCTATGTACCTATAAAATAATGCCACACAAATGTGAATAACAGCAGAAGAGAATGAAAACAGACCCAAAATTAAATAAATAGATAAAACTACAATGTGTTGTCCATGTTAAAAGTAAGCAGAACAAACTGAACGGTGCAGATTTCCTTCATTCAGCAATTGCAAGTCACGGAATGTTTGTCTGGACCTACTTCCCCCGCACAGGGTTCACAAATATGTATGAGGAGCGTTTTTCAAGGCTTCTACCCAGTATGAACTCGCTGATGTAAGAGAAGATTTTTTTTCCCCGTGAAACATTTCCCGCAATCTGAACACGAATACGGCTTCTCCCCTGTGTGAGTTCTCTTGTGATTCGCAAGAGCCGAGCTAGTTGTGAAACATTTCCCACATTCCGAACACGAATACGGCTTCTGCCCGGTGTGGATTCTCTTGTGTAACTCGAGATTGCAGCGCTGACTGAAACATTTCCCGCACTCCGAACACGAATACGGCTTCTCCCCGGTGTGAGTTCGCTTGTGTTTAGCAAGAGTTGAGCTCTCGGTGAAACACTTGCCGCACTCCGAACACGAATACGGCTTCACCCCGGTGTGAGTCCTCTGGTGTTGGAGAAGGCGGGCGTTTACGTGGAAACATTTCCCGCACTGGGGGCAAGAATACGGCTTCTCGCCGGTGTGGATCCGTCGGTGTAAAGTAAGGTTGGACTTCTGGCTGAAACTTTTCCCGCATTCGGAGCACGAAAAGGGCTTCTCTTCGGTGTGAGATCTTTCTTGGTTAATCGAGCACAACTTCCGAAGGAAACATTTCCCGCAAACGGAACATGGCTTCTCCCCCGTGTAAGATCTGTGGTGTACGGTGAGAGTTTCATTCCGGGTGAAACATTTCCCACAAATGTAACACGGGAACTTTTCACCCTTTCTATGATCTGTATGAGGAGTGACGGGAGGGGAGTGATCTGGAAAACGTCCTCCACGTGTGGAGGGATCAGATGACAGATCTGCACTGGGATGGACAGGATGGAGATTTGGGGTCATGGGGCTTTCTCCTCGAGGCCCGGATGTGATGTCCTTAATGGGAAGTCCCCCCATGTTGTTGCTGATGTGTTGTTCATCTGGAGGAAATCAGAGACAAAGCAGAAGAGGAAAAATGAAATAAAAAGTCGTCCGAAATAAAATGCCCGATCAAAAACAGTGATGAAAGTTAAAAGCAGGAAAGGCTTTTATGGCAGAAGAGACCTCTACAGCATGTGACCTCTATGGCATGTGACCTCTACGGCATGAGACCTCTACGGCATGAGACCTCTACGGCATGTGACCTCTACGGCACGTGACCTCTACGGCACGTGACCTCTTATGGCATGTGACCTCTACGGCACGTGACCTCTTATGGCATGTGACCTCTACGGCACGTGACCTCTTATGGCGGGATGAGTTGCATGGGCACAGGGGTTGTGTCATCCTGGGCCGGCCAATCAAGATGGCTACAGCTGCTCAACGCAGAAGAAGACTGGGCAAAGGTTGTAGTGCCGGCAACGAGGGACAGCACAGGCGTCACATTGCTGGGGTGCAGGTAACTGAAGATGTTCCTTATTAACTATGTCTGGGGATAAAAATAAACTGTTGACATTGTCTTCATATCTACATCACCGGACAACAGCTGGAGCTCTGCGCTTCTTTTCACACATCTACCAGACTGACCTAAGTGTCTGCTGCATACAGGCTTCAATAGCTCAATAAGAAGATCCAATTAGAGAGAGATAGTCTGATAGCAAACAGCTTTTGCTGTGCTAACTCTTTAGGACCTTTATAATGCTCTCTGATGTGACATCGGTGTCAAGGGTGCACCCTGTATTTAATGTTTCTAGGGCTGCCCCGAAAACGTTTTTTGAGTATCGAGTAACGATTTTTATTCTTCGGTAGTTGCCGATACCGAGTACCAGTGCCTTGTGCTCGATTATCAGGAAGGCGTCCCGATTGCCTGCGAAGCCGATGTTCTAGCGAAAAAACACCGGCATCACTTGCAAGGCTGTCTAGCTTCCTGACCAATCAGGGCAGCGAGTCATGAGGTGCCCTCTGGCTTCCTGATTGGCCAGGAAGCCAGACTGACTAGCAACAAGTGAAGCCAGCTTCCTTGCCAATCAGGAAGCCAGGCAGCACGTCATGACCCGCCTCCCAGCTTCCTTATTGGCTAGGAAGCCACCTCACTTGTTGCTGTGGAGCGCGGCTTCCTGACCAATCAGGAAGCCAGGAAGCGTGCCATGACATGCCGCCCGGCTTCCTGATTGGTTAGGAAGCCAGGCTGCCTACCCTACAAGTGAAGCTGGCTTCCTAGCCAATCAGGAATCTGGCTGGCATGTCATGACCCGCCCCACCCGCCTTCACGATTGTCTAGGAAGCCGGCTTCACGATTGGCTAGGAAGCTGGCTTCACGATTGGCTAGGAAGCCTGGCTTCCTAACCAATCAAGAAGCCGGGAGGCGGGTCACAACCCCACCTCCCGGTGTGAGGATTTCAAAAACGTAACTGCAGTCACTTTCTTAAACTATTTTTGAAGGTCCGTCTACACCAGGGGTAGCCGATTGTCGGCTACAAATGCCATCCAGCATCAGCCTCCTGAAGACGTGCCTGTGGTGGATAGAGTCTTGCAATGCCTTATGGGGTGGTCCCACAACAGCTGGAGGGCTGAAGTTTGGCTGCCCCCGGCCTACACTATTGTCCCCTGCAGCAGTCTCAGGGTTGTTATGAAGAAGCAGCAGCCTCAGCAACCCTAAAAAGAGAACTATGAGGTCAGTGTTTTTTCCCCATAGTTCTCTTTAGGGTCACAGGAGGACATATACTAACCTCCTCCCGTGACCCAAAGCTCAGGAAGTGAGCAGCAGATCGGCGGCATGTTTCTCCTCACTTCCCGATCGTTAGAGCCGGACTGTGAGTGCTTCTTTGTCACAGGTCGGCTCTAACTATGAGGACGAGTGGAAATCACCCACCTCATAGTTCTCCTTTAATGCATTGTCAGTATTGCAGCCGGGGATGCCTAATATTCCATTTCAAGCTTTCAATTGACATCTGGGAAAAGCAATGAGCTTGACTTGAGAGGTGAGGAGGATTCTGGGAGGGTGACATATCATTCTTAGCTCTGATAACACAGACCTGACCAGAAGAGATAAATGACTAAGAGAACCACGAGCTGGTCATCATTCTGTATTAGTTATTATTCCTCACCTGTGCTGATCTTTACAGGAACTTCCTCCTTTTTGATCCTCACATGTCCTTCTTCCTCCTCCTCAGTTTTGAGGTCCCTCTGAGTGTCTCCGGGGTCTGGGAATAAAGAAGAGAGTGAAGAGGAGGAAGAGAGCCGTAGTCTAATAGAGGCTGATGCTCCTGACTCCCCCCACTAGACACATTCCGTCCCCCCATTACTGTCTACTGACAGAGGAGGGGGGAGAAGAAGAGATTGTTGTAGTGACTGGACAAGGAGAATCTGGGACTCTTCTCTGCATTTAGTGTTTATGACTCTTTTAGATTGTAAGCCCTCACGGGCAGGGCCCTCCTTACCATCTTGTCTTAAATTGTATTGTGACTGTAATGTCTTCCTTATATTGTAAAGCTCTGTGCAAACTATTGGCGCTATACAAATCCTGTATAATAATAATAATAATGACTCACCTGTGCTGATCTCTGGAGAACGTTCCTCCTCCTTACATAGATTGTCATTCCTCATATAAGGCTCCTCTTCATCTTCTAATTTAACAATAGTCAGGCCATCATCCTAGATAAGATACATTACGTTCTTTGCAACAATTTCTGTATTACTCTTTAAGGACAAGCATAATATAAGCTTTAATTAGGACACATGGTTCTTGAGGATGTGTGTATCTAGGGGGATCCTCAATACTCAAGACATAAAAGTCTCCTCTTACCCGGTGATGTGAGGGGTGGCCGGTTCTCCGTCATGACGTCCTTGTTGAGATCTTCGCATCCTAAATATTTTACTTCCTCTGTGCTGAATGAGCAAGTGACATCCTGACACCTTATAGGAACCTGACACACACAATGAGACAGTCACCATCCAGACACATCCCTTGTCTGTTCCTGGACCATGTCCCAGAATTCCCGGCACCGCTCACCTCTCCCGTCAGCAGCTCAATGATCTTCTGGGTGACTTCTAGAACCTTCTTGTGATTGCTTGGGGGAGTTGGAGGCTCCTTCATGGATCTCTGTTTCCTGCTCCATCTTTGTGACACATGATCTGCAGACGGCTTCTTCACTATAATACAGTCCTGCATTATAAGTGGGAAATAAACATTACTTTTGTTTTTGGAAGCCCGTGGAGCGTGCTCGAAAACGAAATCCCATGTGAACAAAAAAAGTGAATTGAGAAATCACAGCACACAAAAACATGCACATGGGTGCTTGGCCCTTCGATAAAGAAGGGGCCACAATTTCCCGACACCCCCGGGGCGCAAGGCTCCTGACAGGGGTTGAGACTACTATGGTCCACCAACCCGAAGGCCGGCGGACCCCGATCCTATGGGCACCTGCCGAAGCAGGTCCCACATAGTACTAGGTAGGGGGCTCTACCGAAGAGAGACCCCCTGGGTGGGAGGAGACAGAATCTCCTCCCCACATCGGGAATGGGCCCCCGAAGGAACCTGCACCCTCGGCAATCTGTGGGTCAAATAGAAAAATAAAAAAGTGCCAATCGTGCATGTAGTGCATAGATAAGTGCCAGTGCACCACGCTGACAGGCCTTAGGGGCCGGAGTGCAAAAGTATTGCCCCAGACTAGCCATAAGGCCTGCCCAAGAGGCGATGTGCAGAAAATGCAATAGGTGCCGTGTCCATGTGCACAGTGAGTCACATGTGGGGTCCCACACCCTAGTGACTTTCTGAGCACCCCTGGGACGCCACCCCCAGGGGGCACAGCACCACGGGCTCTGCAGCCCCCCGAACCCTCCGGCCAGACCGAGCAAGCATCCGTTTAGTCAGGAGGCAATAGTGCCGAGGAAACTCCCCCCTCTGCTAAAAAGGGGTCGCCTCAACACCCACCTTCACTCAGAGAGTACTAAGCAACCGCCCGTCCCAGGGACGGTCCATGCTGTTCCCCTCCGAAAACTGATAAGAACAGATACTACACTTGATCTTAGCCAAAAGGCAGAGAAGCGATAAACATTACTACAGAGAGAAAACAAATCTCATCCCATAATAACGTAGTTTTTTTATATATGCAATTTCCCCAAATACCTCATCAATCTACTCAGGTCATAGATAGATAAGAGTGATGTCACGTGACCTCCCAGAATCCTCCTCACCTCTCCGGTCAGGTCTGTGTTTTATGAATAGAGATAAGAGTGATGTCATGTGACCTCCCAGAATCCTCCTCACCTCTCCGGTCAGGTCTGTGTTTTATTAATAGAGATAAGAGTGATGTCATGTGACCTCCCAGAATCCTCCTCACCTCTCCGGTCAGGTCTGTGTTTTATTAATAGAGATAAGAGTGATGTCATGTGACCTCCCAGAATCCTCCTCACCTCTCCGGTCAGGTCTGTGTTTTATTAATAGAGATAAGAGTGATGTCATGTGACCTCCCAGAATCCTCCTCACCTCTCCGGTCAGGTCTGTGTATTATTAATAGAGATAAGAGTGATGTCATGTGACCTCCCAGAATCCTCCTCACCTCTGCGGTCAGGTCTGTGTTTTATTAATAGAGAAGAGTGATGTCACGTGACCTCCCAGAATCCTCCTCACCTCTCCGGTCAGGTCTGTGTTTTATTAATAGAGATAAGAGTGATGCCATGTGACCTCCCAGAATCCTCCTCACCTCTCCGGTCAGGTCTGTGTTTTATTAATAGAGATAAGAGTGATGCCATGTGACCTCCCAGAATCCTCCTCACCTCTCCGGTCAGGTCTGTGTTTTATTAATAGAGATAAGAGTGATGCCATGTGACCTCCCAGAATCCTCCTCACCTCTCCGGTCAGCAGGTAGATGATCTCCAGGGTGAGATTTAGTATCCTCTTGGACATGTGACTCCCCTCCTCCATCTCATCTGTCTGATAGGTTTATGTCGCTTTCGCTGTCACAGGACATAAGAAAAGTGAGAGAACAACAGGAAAAAAACATATAAATATATATTGTATGTACAACAAATAATGTTGTCTTGATAGGGAGACAACAAGAGAAGGAGGAAATGTGAAAGACAAACACTGTAATGTAATTTAGGACAGCACATATATCCATGAAGAGAACCTGTCATTCCCATAGGAACACACATCTAAATGATATTTAACACACCTCCCAATGTATTCATAACAACATCGCACACCTCACTGTCCGCCTACAATATGCAAAATTATTTTTCTCAATACACTTTAAAAATGGCCCGAATTTAGTATCAAGACCCCTCCCCCCTCCCGCAGACCACATAGTGTATTTTCTGCTCAGTTGGGTTTCACAAATTTCTAATAGGATTCTCAGATCTCCCTGCCGGGCAGGTTCAGCCGTCCCTACCTACGAGGTGCTGGTGCATGTGGACATGGCTTGAGTCAGGCTGCAGGCCTGGTAGTCATTGCCTGTTCTCCGTCTGGTCCTCTAACCACTGGTGGAACTACCAGGATCACAATTGCAACCGGGCCCTGGCATTCCTCCTGTTGGGGGGGCCCAGAGAGGAAGAAGAGAGCCCCCCGAGATAATGCGCTCCGGCCCCCGCTGCTCTGCCTCCAGCAGCGTGTAGGGGCGGCTGTGCGGCGGGGCTGGAGAGGCTGTCACTAGTCACGCAGAATGTGCTGCAGGCACCGCCAGGCAGCACATTCTGCTGTGTGAGAACCCTCTCCACTTAGCCCCGCCCCCTGGCCGCCGAGACGAGGGTCCTGCATGAGAGTAAGGTAAGTATGGATCGGGAAGGGGGGGGCGGAGGAAATGTGTGTGGGGGGCGATGCTGGTGGTATTCAAGTGCTGTTTTTTATTAAAATGTATTGCTGGGACTTGTAGTCCCGCATAGTTGGCCCCGATACTAAACGCAGATAACGGTGTTCTGTCGAGAACGCCGACGTAGTCGAATTTGCCTACCTCAGCATCTGCGCTTGCGCACAGACCAGTATTATCGAGGAAACCGGGATTTTTTCACAAAGTATTTCGTTTAAATTGTTAATTGTGACCGTTAATAATATTCCATCCTTCATTTACTGTAATCCATCATTTCCTGCCACCCATCAGTTACTGTCATCCATCAGTTACTGTCATCCATCAGTTACTGTCACCCATCATTTACTGCCACCCATAATTAACTGCCACCTATCAGTTACTGCCATCCATTATTTACTGCCATCTATCAGTTACTGTCATCCATCATTTACTGCCACCCATCATTTACTGCCACCCATAATTTCCTGCCATCCATCAGTTACTGTCACCCATCATTTCCTGCCACCCATCATTTCCTGCCATCCATCATTTACTGCCACCCATCATTTCCTGCCATCCATCATTTACTGCCACCCATCATTTCCTGCCATCCATCAGTTACTGCCATCCATCATTTCCTGCCACCCATCATTTCCTGCCATCCATCATTTACTGCCACCCATCATTTCCTGCCATCCATCAGTTACTGCCATCCATCATTTCCTGCCACCCATCATTTACTGCCACCCATCATTTCCTGCCACCCATCATTTACTGCCACCCATCATTTACTGCCATCCATCATTTACTGTCACCCATCATTTACTGTCACCCATCATTTACTGCCACCCATAATTAACTGCCATCTATCAGTTACTGCCATCCATTATTTACTGCCATCCATCAGTTACTGTCATCCATCATTTACTACCATCTATCAGTTACTGCCACCCATCATTTACTGCCATGGACAATATTTGTAAATATTGTAAATAAATGCCGGTTACCTCGTTAATCCCATCTGTGCGCAAATGCAGATACTGGGTCGGCGTTCTCGACAGATCACCGGCACTAAAATTTTTAACTAAAATGGCTGCCTGAGGTCCCGCACTTGCTGGGGACCTCGGCATCCTTCCTGTTAACCACACAGTGCCATGGCGGCGGGGGGGTTGGGGGGGGCCTTCATAGTTTCTTGCACCGGGGCCCTTAAGGTTCTAGCTACGCCTCTGCCTCTAACCATGTAACGACCAGAATGTGGGGGTGAGTGCAAAGTGTCCTTTGTTGTGTGGGAATGAGCAAGAGAGGCTCCAAGGTGACTTGCGTCCCATGAACGTGTTATGGTTGAGTAATTAGGCAATCTTCTGGATGTCTGGAGGGTTACAATGGCGGGTTTGACTGGAATTAATGAGGGGTTTGTCCAATGATAATTAACTTATTTGCATAAATAATGAAGATAGTATAAAGATATCCTTGAAATGTAAACACAATGTAGCCATGTATATATGTTCAGTAGTGGTTGTGAATTCTTCTGCAACGCACATTTGTTGAACAAGCTCCATGTAATCTGAGTGATCCATCTAAGACAAGGGGGTGGCGTTGTCCATGTCTGTCTTCGGTGCATCAGTGGAGAAGCAGCACTGGTCATGGCACCCAAGGTCATTCCCAGAGTCAGCTGCCTGTTTATCTATGGTCTTCCTTGACCCATTCATTGCGATGAGCTCCACCATCTGTGAGCACCACTAAGAACCTGGAACTGTATTTAATCTTTTAGAAGATAGACTAGATCAGGAGCAGAGGGTACACATCCTGTGAGGGGGCACATCCTAGCCCAGAGAATACCTCTGCTGCTCTTCACTAAGACAGGAAAAGGAGACCACCCGACTAAAACAGAGCTCATCCTATTCATTAAGCCTATGGGGACAAGAGAAGTCACCTATCACACCTCTAGGATGCTCCATGACGGCCTGAGCTCAAAGGAAGTGGGCTGAATGATGCTGGCGGTCACACTGAGGACACCTAGTGGAGGAAAATAGGTACTGCAAGGGCCAGCTTTGGATTGAAGGTGAATATTGCTGCGCAGTCTAATAATGGGCTATTTATTTTCATCCTGGAGTTCTACCTTATGCCGGCCCTGTATATTATCAGAGGAACTGATTACACTGGCCACCCGCTGAGATAGGCAGAGCTGGCGGCCTGTTTAATATACTTCATTCTCCCACTTATGTGATTCCATTCATGATTCCACACATCACCGCCCCCGTCCTGAGCCATGGTAATGATTATATGAGGAGAGTTCTGCTGTGAGGATTATTCTAAAGAGATACAATACAAAATATCTGTTATCAGCCAAGAAGAAAATGGAGCCCAACTTCAAATGGAACCATCCCACCTGTGTACTTTAAAATGGACATGTGACCTGGCTGAAGTCATATGACACTGCCCCCCCAATTCAGTCCACAAAGAGTGCTAGGACCCCCTTCTCTCTCTTAATAAGAAGACATTATTACCTCCTCCTCACTGGGAACACACTCTCCAGCAGGAAGCTTCTTTCAGTATAAAAACTCATCTCTACCTTTTTTTGGGCTACAACAAAATGGCCGCTTCCCCTTCTGCATTGAGGCAAATGCCCAGCTTTAACAAGGTGGTCGGTGCTGCCCCTACTGGAGGTGGGTACTAACCTCAGAGGCAGCTCCACCTACGTGCTGCACGTCATAGGCAGGAGTCCATACACAGCTGACTGAAGAGGCTGCTTATGCCTGTGTGTCGACAGAACCACCACTAGAGGGCGGCTATTTGCCGTGTGAGTGGAGGAAGTGTCCCCAGTCCAGGAGGAGCGGTGGCCATCTTGTCGTAGACTACCTACTTCTCATCTCAATTTAATTTCACCCATTTATTTTCGTGAAATCTAGCCAGCGTTGCACAAACCACAACTATGGTATTTTCCCTGTATTAAACAGAAGTAAAATTTAAATGGGTCAAGCTGATATCTGAGGGGGGGTCATCTCATCCGCCATTTTGTTGTAGTCCAGAGGAGGAGGAAGGGAGGAGCTCCAGGCTGGAGAGTGTGTTCCCAGTGAGGAGGAGGTAATAATGTCTTCTTAATATGAGAGCAGGAAGGGGGTCCCATCACTCTCTGTGGACTATATGGGGGGGTCATGTGAGCCTGTGAGTAGGATAAAGTGTCCTGTATGAAGGACACATGTGGGGTTGTCAGACCAGCATTAAAAGTATAGAACTCACTCTCTGTGCAAGTTTTGTTAAAAATCGGGGTGAAAAAAAAATGCACCGCGTGGGTAAACTAATGCATTTCGTGTGTTAACTCCGACGTGAAACGCGTCAGTGGATCCCGGGTCTCTCTTCCACCTGAATTAATAATATAGTGATGGAAGGAGCAGCTTTGGAAGTCCAGCTTGTCTCCTTTGTGCTGGTTCGTTTTTGGTTGAGGACGGGACTGTGCCCGTAAGCCGTTTTGCAGTGGTAGATTATTGTCCCCATCGGGTGGGTTTCCCTTTGATTTTGGGCTACGATAAGCTTGTTTTGGCCGCATTTTACGTGAATTTGTGCTTAGACCTCCACAGGTTCACTTTAATGCTGGCGCCAGCAGATTCACCTCTTTTTTTTTTTAACTCTGGCGCTGCGTTCAGTCAAGAAAAGAAGCTCAAGTCAGAGTCCGACCTCCCCCCATGTGACTGCGATGGACCAATCATGAAGCACCAGTACGATCGCATGGAGTGTGGCACTCTCTTCCTCTCACTCAAAGACAAGCAACTGTCCAATATATTTTCCCCTCTACTACATACATTGTATATTTTTGTGTTCTGATTCAAGAAACGCCAACAGAGCCTAAGTGGGGAGACATCACCTGATCGAGGATGGAGAAGGAGGGGAGTCACATGACTGAGAGGATCCTAAACCTCACTCTGGAGATCATCTACCTGCTGACTGGACAGGTGAGGAGGATTCTGGGACGTTACATGACATCACTCTTACCTCTAGTAATAAAACACAGACCTGACCGGAGAGGTGAGGAGGATTCTGGGAGGTCACATGACATCATTCTTATCTCTATTAATAAGACACAGACCTGACCGGAGAGGTGAGGAGGATTCTGGGAGGTCACATGACATCATTCTTATCTCTATTAATAAGACACAGACCTGACCGGAGAGGTGAGGAGGATTCTGGGAGGTCACATGACATCATTCTTATCTCTATTAATAAGACACAGACCTGACCGGAGAGGTGAGGAGGATTCTGGGAGGTCACATGACATCATTCTTATCTCTATTAATAAGACACAGACCTGACCGGAGAGGTGAGGAGGATTCTGGGAGGTCACATGACATCATTCTTATCTCTATTAATAAGACACAGACCTGACCGGAGAGGTGAGGAGGATTCTGGGAGGTCACATGACATCATTCTTATCTCTATTAATAAGACACAGACCTGACCGGAGAGGTGAGGAGGATTCTGGGAGGTCACATGACATCATTCTTATCTCTATTAATAAGACACAGACCTGACCGGAGAGGTGAGGAGGATTCTGGGAGGTCACATGACATCATTCTTATCTCTATTAATAAGACACAGACCTGACCGGAGAGGTGAGGAGGATTCTGGGAGGTCACATGACATCATTCTTATCTCTATTAATAAGACACAGACCTGACCGGAGAGGTGAGGAGGATTCTGGGAGGTCACATGACATCATTCTTATCTCTATTAATAAGACACAGACCTGACCGGAGAGGTGAGGAGGATTCTGGGAGGTCACATGACATCATTCTTATCTCTATTAATAAGACACAGACCTGACCGGAGAGGTGAGGAGGATTCTGGGAGGTCACATGACATCATTCTTATCTCTATTAATAAGACACAGACCTGACCGGAGAGGTGAGGAGGATTCTGGGAGGTCACATGACATCATTCTTATCTCTATTAATAAGACACAGACCTGACCGGAGAGGTGAGGAGGATTCTGGGAGGTCACATGACATCATTCTTATCTCTATTAATAAGACACAGACCTGACCGGAGAGGTGAGGAGGATTCTGGGAGGTCACATGACATCATTCTTATCTCTATTAATAAGACACAGACCTGACCGGAGAGGTGAGGAGGATTCTGGGAGGTCACATGACATCATTCTTATCTCTATTAATAAGACACAGACCTGACCGGAGAGGTGAGGAGGATTCTGGGAGGTCACATGACATCATTCTTATCTCTATTAATAAGACACAGACCTGACCGGAGAGGTGAGGAGGATTCTGGGAGGTCACATGACATCATTCTTATCTCTATTAATAAGACACAGACCTGACCGGAGAGGTGAGGAGGATTCTGGGAGGTCACATGACATCATTCTTATCTCTATTAATAAGACACAGACCTGACCGGAGAGGTGAGGAGGATTCTGGGAGGTCACATGACATCATTCTTATCTCTATTAATAAGACACAGACCTGACCGGAGAGGTGAGGAGGATTCTGGGAGGTCACATGACATCATTCTTATCTCTATTAATAAGACACAGACCTGACCGGAGTGGTGAGGAGGATTCTGGGAGGTCACATGACATCACTCCTAACTCTCTGGACTATAAACTAGAACCTTGAATTGTATTGTGTTGAGAATGTTTTTACCTCACGTGATATATTTATTACAATACAGAATTATATCGCGTTCAAGTTGTCTGATGGCTCAGTGGCATCCAACGTGATAAAGACCCAAAGCATGTTTATAGAGCCTCCATCTCACTCCCTGGAAAAGAACAGCAAGAAGGTTGAAGAAGTCACCAGCCAGATCATTGAGCTGCTGACGGGAGAGGTGAGCGGTGCCGGGAATTCTGGGAAATGACTATAACGATTATCAGAAATATGCTCGGCAGGGATGATGGGACTGAGGGCTCCTGGGGCCGGAACTAGTAAGGCGGAGGACATAACATAGTTCAAAAAGAGAATAAAAAATCAGAATGGGATCCAAGCCAAGCAAGACCATTAGGCCAAGCCAAACCATAGACAGCACCACAGGCCTTACAATAAGAGAGGAGGCCTGGCACCCAACCAATGGTTCGGGAATGGGTTGGTTGACTCAATAAGCTTCCTTTGGGGAAGCTCCATACACTTTACCAGAACTCTGGTTCCCCCATAACATGATAAATTCCTTTCTTTACCAAGAGAAGTGAGAGAGGCCGTGACTAGAACGAGGCACTGGGACTGGAGTACAGAGATGTCTATGAAGATTCTCATTTGTCCAGGTCATGGTGGATCTATTAGTTGTTGGTCACATTCAACTGGACTTGTCCTGTAACGTTGAAGATGTTTCACTGCTCATCCAAGCACCTTCTTCAGTTCTCATTTTTGTCAGTAACGTATACCAGTATTAAGAGCCACAGGGGTAGCTCAGTCATTTTAGCCAAGTCCGCATGGAGTTTGCACAGGCAGATGTTGATTGTCCAAGAACGAGATCTGAAAGTGGGTGGACCTCTTCTAATTACATTATCTAATCTGAAGGTATGTATTGTTTGTGAAACCACCCTGTTCTAATTACATTGTCCAATCCCACAGTGCCATGTAGTCAGGCGTAGGTGTTGATTGCTCAGGTTACAGTGCTGAAGGTATGGATTGTTGCTGAAATCCTCCCATTCTAATTACATTGTCCAATCCCATTGTGCCATGAAGTCAGGGGCAGGCGTTGATTGTTTAAGTTACATGGCTGAAGGTATGAATTGTTGGTGAAGCCGCCCTGTTCTAATTACATTGTCCAATCCCATGGTGCTGTCTGGGGCAGGTGTTGATACTTAAAGTTACATGGCTGAAGTTATGAAGTGTTGTCAAGTTGCCGGGGTAGAAATGTGAAAATGGCATTCTATATGGGTGGTAGAGGGTGTCGAAGGCCCTCACCCTGGTTTAGGGATGGTTCCAGTTCTACATTGAAACTGGGGACAAAGTCTTCCAGCTGCCTCACACAAGAAGAAGTTTGAATACTGAGGAGGCTGCGTGGAGGTAAGACGCATGAAGCAGGATGTAGAAAACAAAATAGGTAGAGACCTGCCACAGGAGAGATGGAGGGAAAGAGTCAGCCAAGGCAAGTGGTGCATGATGGATAGGGCTGGTCACAGGTCCATGGTTCATAGCCAGGTGGAACCTCACAAATACCCAGTAACAGCGAGGACTGTGCATAGACGGTGACCTTATTGTTTGCATCAGGTTCCTAAAGGGTGTCAGGATGTCTGTGTCTCTTTCTCCGTGGAGGAGGGCGATGATTTGGAAGGACGCCAGGATCCGTGCAAAGACGTCACAATGGAGAACCGGCCGCCCCTCACATCACCGGGTAAGAGGAGACTTTCATTTCTTGAGTATTGAGGATCCCCCTAGATAAACACATCCTCTGATATAAAGACATAGAAACAATGTATTCAGTCAGTGTGTGTGTTTCCTACAGATGGATCCAGGAACAGAAATATCCCAGAGAGATCTCCCAGTCCTATTTATTCCCGGGATTCTCAGGGAGACGACAAGGTTCCAGAGGATGATCCGGTGGGTGGAATCCAAATTTGATGACTATACAACCCCTTAAAGTGACATTAAACCCTCAGATTTTTTAACATAAAACAATACTGTAATGTGCGCCTTACTGTAATCCATGGTAGTTTCCCTTCTCTTTGCTGCTCTTCCTTTTAAATCTGTATCTGTTCTCATGCTCTGCAGAACTTCTGTTTTGCAGCAGACTGCCTTGTCTCAGGAATGGATACACGGTGTCTGTGTATCTGTTTGTAGAGGTTTGTAACCTGAGCCAGCACTACAGGAAGAGGCCCTGAGCTGAAAAGGGAAGTTCTCCCCCAAGCATGAGAAGACATGAGGATTTAAAAGGAAGAGCAGCAAAGAGAAGGGAAATAACCATGTATTACAGTAAGGCGCACATTACACTATTGGTTTATGTTAAAAAATCTGAGGGTTTAATGTCACTTTAAGTATCAAGTAGACCTTTTAAACACCCCATCCACTTTGCTGGCCACCATCTTGTTCTGCTGTGTCTTGCTAAGCTTGGTGTTAGCAGAGCTCCTCCTTAGCCCTCACATGACCGCTTTGCCCATAGACCAGGTTCAGAGATATATCTCCCCCAGCTTGAGAGCTAAACCAGCAATGAGATATGTTCACCAGCCACTTTGGTAGAGTCTTCATTCTTATTAAAGGGTCTACTTAACTTTGCAATCATTACATAATTTATCTTATATTCGTCATGAAAAGGACATCATTTAACGGAACCATTTTTGTGTAGGTTATGGCGAATATGAACCAGACTGATTGTGAAGCAGAAGCCAGAGAGGAAACAGAAGACACCGATATAAGTGAGGATGAGATGTGTAAGGAGGAGGAACATTCTCCAGAGATCAGCACAGGTGAGTAATATACACTCAATCCAGAAGAGTCCCAGATTCTCCTTGTTCAGTCACTACAACAATCTCTCCCCCCTCCCCCCCCCCTCTGTCAGTAGACAGTAATGGGGGACGGAATATGTCTAGTGGGGGGAGTCAGGAGCCATCAGCCTCTATTAGACTCCGGCTCTCCTCCTCACATCATGTCATTGCGTGTTACCAGCCAAGAGACGTGACCAGTCTCCCCCCACACACACTCTCTGGGGTCTCTCATACATCTCAGTACAGGGGGCTTCACTCTCATCTCTATTCACAGATCCTGAAGACACCTTCATGAGAAATGTTAAGGTTGAAGAAGACGAGGAAATACTTGTGAAGATCAAGGAGGAGGAATCTCCTATAGAGATTGGCACGGGTGAGTTATAATCACTACATCTTCCATAAGGGGTAACTGTTCTGGTGTTGGCAAAGTGGGGATTTTCCCCTCTCTTTGGAGAGATTCCCCCTCACTTCCTGTTGTGTCTCTGAGCCAGGAAGTGAAGGCAAATCTTCCCAAGAAGATGGAGAAATTTTAAATTGATGTTTAGAGACCCTTTAACTGTTCCTATCTCCTTCCATTTCTTGTTCTCTCCAGATGGAAGAGCCACCAGGAGTAACGTGGAGAGCTACTCCGTGATTTCTATAGATGGGAAAATAGAGGATGACATCAAAGAGGATTCTTCAGAAGAAAGCCCCATCGCCTCAAGTCTCCACTCGGAGCTTCATGGCGCAGATCTGTCAGCCGATTCCTCATTACATAGCGGGAGCTTTCCCGCTCAGAGAAACTTCACGGCGGAGAAGCCGTATTTATGTTATGTATGCGGAAGATTTTTCTCTCGGAAGACGCATCTAATTGAACACGAAAGGACTCACACGGGTGAGAAGCCTTTTTCGTGCTCAGAATGCGGGAAGTGTTTCATGCAGAAGTCGGCCCTGGCTCTCCATCAGCGGATTCATACGGGGGAGCTGTATCCATGTCCGGAGTGCGGAAAGTGTTTCACACGGGTATCACATCTCATCCCACACCAAAGGACCCACAGCGGCGTGAAGCCGTTTTCGTGCTCCGAGTGCGGGAAGTGCTTCCTACAGAAGTCAGCCGTCACCAGGCACATGAGGATCCACACCGGGGAGAAGCCGTACGCTTGTTCGATATGCGGGAAGTGCTTCTCCATGAAGTCAAACGTGATCGAGCACGAGAGAACTCACACCGGTGAGAAGCCCTTTTCGTGCTCCGAGTGCGGAAAATGTTTCACGGAAAGGTCCAATCTCGCTACGCATCAGATTATCCACACCGGCGTCCGGCCGTATTCCTGTTCAGTCTGCAGCAGGGGTTTCACCACTAAGCAGAATTTGCTTAAACATCAGCAGGTCCACACAAACGCTAAGTCCCGGGCCAGTTCCGAGTGAAGGAAACGTTGCTCAGAGAAACTGTCTCTTCTGTCACATCTCACTTTTCGCAGTGGACGAGCACTTCTAGTTTAGTCCACTCTTGTGCTGGGAAGTGGCCAGCACCACATTTTTTCTTTTCTTTTTGCCCACATGATTGAAAACATTACGACTTTGTTCTTTTATATTTTCTTTCCTGATGACGATGGTAGTTTGTAGGCCTGGTGAGCTGGTATTCTTTTTGTATTCACTAGGAAGGAGGCATCTGATTTCTAGTTCATTCCATTATTTCCTTTGTGCCTCCTTTAAGGTTTTCCTTTTGGGTTTGTACGATGTCCTTTTAGGTCAGCATAGTGGTAAATTTACTAGGAAAAACATGCGTTGAATGCGCAATACAAATGCAATATTTAGAGGTCTTTTATATTATACCACAGCAGCTATGAGGCACATAGCGCACATGGGATGAGTCCTCAGGTCATGCAAAGTTAGAGGAAGCAGGGAAGGTGGGTACTTGAGTTTAACCAAGTCAACCAGGTCTGCTGGCCAGCCTGGGCCCGTCATGGCATGGTTTGAAAAAGCAGGAATGGTGGGTACTTAAGTTTAACACAGTCAACCAGGTCTGGCGGCAAGTCTAGGCCCATCTTGACATGGTTAGAAGAAGCAGGGAAAGTGGGTACTTAAGTTTAAGCCAGTCAACCAGGTCTTGGGCCAGCCTGGGCCTGTCACGACATGGTTAGAAGAAGAAGGGAAGGTTGGTACTTAAGTGTAACCCAGTCAACCAGGTCTAGCAGCCAGCCTGGGCCTGTCATTACATGGTTAGAAGTAGCAGCGAAGGTGTGTACTTAAGTTTTACCCAGTCAACCAGGTCTGGCGGCAAGTCTGGGCCCATCATGACATGGTTAGAAGAAGCAGGGAAGGTGGGTATTTGAGTTTAACCAAGTCAACCAGGTATTGGGCCAGCCTGGGCCTGTCATGGCATGGTTAGAAGCAGGGAAGGTGTGTACTTAAGTTTAACCCAGTCAACAAGGTCTGGCGGCCAGCCTGGGCCCATCATAACATGGTAAGAAGAAGGGAAGGTAAGTTCTTGAGTTTACCCAAGTAAACCAGGTCTTGGGCCAGCCTGTGCCTGTCATGGCATGGTTAGAAGAAGCAGGGAAGGTGGGTATTTAAGTTTAACCCAGTGAACCAGATCTGGAGTCCAGACTGGGCCCATCATGGCATGGTTAGAAATAGCAGCAAAGGTGGGTCAACCAGTTGTAAGGGTGACAGATGGGTGGAAGAGAAGAGATGATAGTGCTGGATCTTGCTGTCACAAATTAGCGTGGAACTATGTTGCCTGGGTTGTGTCAGGCACGGACCAGGCAGCTTAGGCTTAATGAAGGTTCACTTCAAAGGTTCAATGCAAGGACACTTCAGATTGGGGTGTAGAGACAAAGAATGGAATACAACTTCAATTTTGGACCTTCATTTTGGGTGTGACGCCCCATATTTTGTCACTAAGGGCCCAACAGTGATAAAGACAGGCCTAACAGTCACTTCCTTTTCTCTTCTGTAACAGATCAGATCAAAACACTAAACGAATGTTATGCTTGCAGCTCATTTTCTAAGTACCTATATCCTTTTTCAGTAAAACGAAATAGAGATAAACATATATGTCTAAAGAGAAGTATATTTCCACATAGAAAAAGTTACAAGAGAAAGCAAGAAACAAGTGAATCTTTGCTTTGTAGATATGGGGCGAATCAACAGGTTCTCTTTTATGCCCTGTTCTCAAGCCACCGACTTGTTCAGCCACTGGGAGCGAGGAAAGGAAGCCCAGGGTCAGCTCGGAGCTTACACAGGACTGAGGATTCTTTCCCTGCCCCATGTGACACCACTGTGCCAATCACCATGCACCAACCCTATCACATGAGAAGAAGGAAAGTAAGCCACATGTTCCTTCATACCTGAAAGTACTAGATATTTTCTTTGCTCCTGGCAGCTAAATGGAGTGGCGGGGACAACAAAGGAAAGGGGATTATGTGCGTCAGCTGAGGAAGGCTCTGAATAAGGACAGGTTTCCTTTAAAGAGACCCTGTCGACTAGAAGTGCCGGGAAAAACATGGATACCCAACTCTTCTGCGGCTATTACCCTGGAATGCCAGTCTATTGAAGATAAACATGGATAGCCAACTCTGCTGATACTTATCCTTGTGGAATGCCAGTCTACTGGAGAGAAACCTGAATCTCCAACTCTCCTGAGGCTTATCATTGTGGAATGCCAGTCTGTTGAAGAGAAATCCCTGTGAAGGATGAGGTTTCTTAGAAAACCAACACTTCCGGGAGTGTAGATTTCCTGAAACTCGACTGAGCTTAGTGGTTCCTCCCACTGACCTCCGACCACTGAGGTCAGTCCTCAGTGTCACTATAGGACACATTAATGATTCAAGGGTCATCACTGAGCAGAGCGGGAACAATCTGGAAGTGTTGGGTTCTAAAGTGTCTTCTGCTAGAAATTTTGAAAATCAACAATCTGGAATGGTTGGGTTCCAACGTATCTTCTGCTGGGCATTTCCAAGATCAACAATCTGGAAGTGTTGGGTTCTAAAGTATCGTCTGCTGGACATTTCTAAGATCAACAATCTGGAAGTGTTGGGTTCTAAAGTATCTTCTGCTGGACATTTCTAAGATCAACAATCTGGAAGTGCTGGGTTCTAAAGAGCAGGAAGAATATCAGATCAACAATATGGAAGTGTTGGGTTCTAAAGTATCGTCTGCTGGACATTTCTAAGATCAACAATCTGGAAGTGTTGGGTTCTAAAGTATCTTCTGCTGGACATTTCTAAGATCAACAATCTGGAAGTGCTGGGTTCTAAAGAGCAGGAAGACCATCAGATCAACAATCTGGAAGTTGGTTCTAAAGTATCTTCTGCTGGAAATTTCTAAGATCAACAATCTGGAAGTGTTGGGTTCTAAAGTATTGTGTGCTGGACATTTCTAAGATCAACAATCTGGAAGTGTTGGGTTCCAACGTATCTTCTGCTGAACATTTCTAAGATCAACAATCTGGAAGTGTTGGGTTCTAAAGTATCGTCTGCTGGACATTTCTAAAATCAACAATATGGAAGTGTTGGGTTCTAAAGTATCTTCTGCTGGACATTTCTGAGATCAACAATCTGGAAGTGCTGGGTTCTAAAGAGCAGGAAGACCATCAGATCAACAATCTGGAAGTTGGTTCTAAAGTATCTTCTGCTGGAAATTTCTAAGATCAACAATCTGGAAGTGTTGGGTTCTAAAGTATCTTCTGCTGGACATTTCTGAGATCAACAATCTGGAAGTGCTGGGTTCTAAAGAGCAGGAAGACCATCAGATCAACAATCTGGAAGTTGGTTCTAAAGTATCTTCTGCTGGAAATTTCTAAGATCAACAATCTGGAAGTGTTGGGTTCTAAAGTATCTTCTACTGGACATTTGGAAGATCAACAATCTGGAAGTGTTGAGTTCTAAAGTATCTTCTGCTGAACATTTGTGAGATCAACAGTCTGGAAGTGTTGTGTTCTAAAGTATCTTCTGCTGGACATTTGTGAGATCAACAGTCTGAAGTGTTGGGTTCTAAAGTATCTTCTGCTGGAAATTTCGAAAATCAACAATCTGGAATGGTTGGGTTCCAACGTATCTTCTGCTGGACATTTCCAAGATCAACAATCTGGAAGTTTTGTGTTCTAAAGTATCTTCTGCTGGACATTTCTAAGATCAACAATCTGGAAGTGCTGGGTTCTAAAGAGCAGGAAGACCATCATATCAACAATCTGGGAGTGGGTTCTAAATGATCTTCCGCAGGAAATTTCTAAGATCAACAATCTAAAAGTGTTAGGTTCTAAAGTATCTTCTGCAGGAAATTTCGAAAATCAACAATCTGGAATGGTTGGGTTCCAACGTATCTTCTGCTGGACATTTCCAAGATCAACAATCTGGAAGTTTTGGGTTCTAAAGTATCTTCTGCTGGACATTTGTGAGATCAACAGTCTGGAAGTGTTGGGTTCTAAAGTATCTTCTGCTGGACATTTCTAAGATCAACAATCTGGAAGTGTTGAGTTCTAAAGTATCTTCTGCTGAACATTTGTGAGATCAACAGTCTGGAAGTGTTGTGTTCTAAAGTATCTTCTGCTGGACATTTGTGAGATCAACAGTCTGGAAGTGTTGGGTTCTAAAGTATCTTCTGCTGGACATTTGTAAGATCAACAGTCTGGAAGTGTTGGGTTCTAAGGTATCTTCTGCTGGACATTTCTAAAATCAACAATCTGGAAGTGTTGGGTTCTAAAGTATCTTCTGCTAAACATTTGTGAGATCAACAATCTGGAAGTGTAAGGTTCTAAAGTATCTTCTGCTGGACATTTCTAATTTCTAAGATCAATTATCTGGAAGTGTTGGGTTCCAAAGTATCTTCTGCTGGACATTTGTAAGATCAACAATCTGGAAGTGTTGGGTTCTAAAGTATCTTCTGCTGGACATTTCTAAGATCAATTATCTGGAAGTGTTGGGTTCTAAAGTATCTTCTGCTGGACATTTTGTCTCAACGGAGGCCGGCTGGAGACATAAGCATCCACTTTACAGAGGCAGCGTTTATGAGCCACGACAGGGTTGCTTTAAGGTCATCTAAACCTTCGTAAAGCCAAAACAAAAAATAGCATTAAGGTCATCTAAACCTTAGTAAACACAAGCAGCAAAATAGCTTCTAAGCCTTAATAAAGATGATATTAGAAGTTAACCCAAAATTAGTTAAAACGTCATTAATATCAAAGCTTTATTTAAGTGTTAAATACTAAAAGATTTATATGTCTTTCAAAAGGTCTAAGTGAGGTAGCAGTACAAAACAACATGTACCGAACTACTTCAAATGAGTCTAACAACACTATTTAGGAGAAGACTTGACTTTTTGAAGGTGGATACGGCAAGGTCTGGTATGGTGGGACATGATGTTTGGGAAACCTCATCATACCGTCTATCCCTATGCAATACAATAATAATTGAGAATGAAATTATTGTTATGTTGTGGCCGTGTACAATTCAATGTCTTCTTATTCCTTACCACTCGTCGTTCTTGCTCTGTGTAGCTTGCTTTCTTTGTTGTAGCCTAAGGCTGGCTGTAGAAGGGCAGAAACCACACTAAGAGTGGTTTGCCAAGGCTAATGGCATCCTTGAGCTTCCCATAGGATTCCTAGGTCCCATTTCGATCTCCTTCACAATTTGGCTTACTTGCGTTTGCAGTATATCCCGGGATATACACTTGTTCCCTTTTCTCCATTGGAATGGACACAGTTGATTCCTGCTCACTCACTTTCCATTAGGTCCATGTGCAGTTTTCGGGTGCTTCTGACTGCCGGAACTCCTTGTTTTTAAAGCCTATCTCCAGTTACAAAAAACACTACAATTGCAGTGGGGGAGCTTTGTAACAGACTAAGCAAAAGTCCCCTGATACCCGCCCTTGCAGGCTTGAAGAAGGGTGCCAGCAGTCTCTTCATGCTTCTGCTTCAGCAGGTGGAGGCCCACAGATGTCATAATGCCTTATGCAGGGCCCATAGCTCAGTAAAAAAAAAAAACTACGAGCTTCGTAAAGGACTTCTACTTACCTATTCCCTGCTCCCGTTGACTCCAAGACTGGTGCCCACAGCCTCTTTCCCCTTTGCTCTGGCGGTTGGAGGCCCAATGATGCCATCACGTCTAATACATGGCCCAGTGCCCAGATAAAAAAAAACTACCCTTGCAGTGGAAGACCTTTGAAACTGACTTTTACTTACCTGATCTCCTCTCCTGTTGGCTCCAAGACTGGTGCCTACAGCCTTTTCTCCCCTCTGGAGACCTGCTGACTTCAGCACATCTAATGCAGGGCCCATAGCCCTGCAATATATGTAAAGACCTCAAAAGACAGTCCATGAGCTGGAGCGGAGAGGTGAGCGCAGACCGCCGGGTAGGGGGCAGGTATGAGGTAAGGGAAGCTTTGGTTTTGTTACCTAGAACAAAAAAGGGGGAAAAAAAAAAGAAGGAAGCGCCACGACCAGGGAAAGGAATTGTTGTGGACCAATCGATGAATCCTGGTTGGTTGTTGGAGTGGTCCGACTGGCTTGACGGTGATGTGGAGGCGATCAGGTGCAGTCCTTCCCAGTTTGGGTGGTAGGGGGTCAGCGGGAACACAAATGGAGAATGATGGAGAGGTGAGAAATCACACACAATTGAATCAAGGTGTGGAGTGTAGAGACTCACCGTTTGTTAAGGGTAGATGCGATGTCATCGGCGAAGGTGATGGTGGAGATCCAGAGTTCCTGTGTGGTTAGATGAGTTGGTGCGAGGCTTAAGAAAGGCTCATCGATCTGTAAGGAGAAGGTGCCCACAGGAAGCTGTGATGAAGTGATGAAACCTTGTTATCACAAGTCGGAGCTGATCATCAAGCTCCTTCAGCCTCTGTTTGCAGTACACTGAATGTCGAGGAGATTGCAGGAGAGATAAAGCTGCAGTGTCACAGATGGGAGGGGGAGCGCGTGGGTCAGCAAGGCTGCAACAGAATTACTCCAAGATAGTGTAGCACTTAAGCCGGCCATAGACTAGTGGATATTTTTTTTGTTCAATCTGCAGACTGAATGAACCTACCCAGTCCAGTCCTGGACTATTCCTAACTCGAAGTAGCTTGATTGGGTTTCGTATGGCTGCCATTGCTGAGTTCACTACTGGAGAAGAGAAAGTAAATGGGATCTTTGGACAGCTCGTGTTGGGCCGTATTTGTGGTGCCATACAGAAGGATTAAACATTGTGTAAAGGCTACATTCACCTTTGTGACCATGTTTCATCTTACCCTCACATTCAGGGTATACCCGAACCCCCCACACACCTCCTGCCCCTCCTACCACTTTCCTGAATTGCGCATCTACTGTATTTTCTTTTCAGTCCTTCTTTGTTTTTTTGTTGCAGCGGAATATTAACGATTATTTTTAGAGCACATATACTATTTATTAGGTCTTAGCAAGAGTTTATTCAGAACCAATCAGGAAGTACATAGGTCCAGTTCCTTGAAGGGAGCCAGAGGCAACCATGCCAGAATGTCAATATCCG
Organism: Nanorana parkeri; assembly: GCF_000935625.1. Classification (NCBI taxonomy): domain Eukaryota; kingdom Metazoa; phylum Chordata; class Amphibia; order Anura; family Dicroglossidae; genus Nanorana; species Nanorana parkeri. The sequence continues at coordinate 388,383 of NW_017307410.1, read as the reverse complement.
GTCATTATAATGGTGCACATTTACATAGGATGGACGGAGGTTTGACCCCTTACTTTGCCTGATTCTTCGGCTTGAGAGTCGGAGCTCGGAGGTCCCATGACAGTCACTGCCCTGCCCATTGCCTGACTGGTCATACTCTCTCTCATGCTCTTGTTTTGTATAGAGTATGGAAGGGTAAGAACCCCCTTTGCTGTCGGTTGTACCCTGCCAACTGTCTGAACTGCCTCGGTTTCCAGGCCCCTAAGATTGTGTAATTACACTAAATAGCTGAGGCTGAACTACAAAAAAGTGATGCGCTCTTAGGAGCTGGGACACTGAACGAGATCAGGCAGTTGACAGGGGACTACTGTCAAGAGATCAGGCGAAATCACAGCCCGACTCTCATGTTGCTGAATGTGTGGTTAGGAAAGCCCAATAAAAAAAGGTTCTGGCTTAAAGGTTTGTTTGAATTGTTTATTTGAATGGAGATGCCAGACACAGCTGACGCGTTTTCGGGGGAACTGGACATCCCCCTTCTTCAGGGCTTGATCATGAATGGAGATGCCAGACACATCCAACGCATTTCGGGTGAACTAGACACCCCCTTCTTCAGGGCTTGATCAACAATATGTAATGGAATGGGGAAGAAATGCCCTTTATAGCTTGAATTGGGGCAGCATGATTGCTGCAATGTTTGCTGTAAGGTCAGCCAACTGGATCTAGATCTCTGCAATCGAGTTGTCACTCAGCCCTAATTCAGGCTACAAAGTGCAGTTCTTCACAATTCCATTACGTATTGTTGTTCAAGCCCTGGAGAAGGGGGGGTCTAATTCCCCTGAAACGCGTTGGCTGTATATGACAATTCAAAGGAACCTTCAAGCAGGAATTTATCATTAGGCGCTCCTACCCACGTATCCAGAATTTGATCTTCTCATGAGCGAGTCCCCCATCATGAGAAGCAGCAGCCTAGGACTTTAACCAAGTCCACACACACACACACACAGGGGTCTGCTTATATACAAATTGCAGGAACAATCGCCCTGCAAATATCTGTGAACATTCGTTTTGTGCGAATAGGCGGCAAAATAAATTTTCTTTGAATGATTTTATGTAATACCACATCATGGCCCCTAGATGGAGCTAAAGGCACACAGGAAAAAAGTATTTTCTATGCTGCCCAGTGCCATCTAGTGGCCATAATGTGGAAAAACAATTAAAAATTAATTGCCATGTAAAGAAACAACCAAAGAACGTTTGTTTTGGCACGTATCTGCACAGAATGTTCATTCTGTGGTCATTTATTTGGTCCAACCTTGTCTAAATTCCAGATATTCGCAGGGTGCTACCACATATCTATCAGCTCCCATGCTGCCGAGTCAGACTTATGCTAACCCTGAGGGGGAGATGTATATTTTTGATACGATATGTTGCAAGGTTATGATAATTATAGGTGGAATATTTTGATTGTTGCATAAGGCCAGGCACAGCCGGTTCTGTTTAAGGATATGTAACTTGTTACTAATAACACAACTTACTGATCTATGGTTAGGATGTGCAAAAGGAGCTAAGATGGCAAAGGTCAGAGGTTAAAGGTGACAATAATCACGTCCTGTGAGAGATGAATGAAACGGACTGATTGGGTGCAGGATGCACAAAGCGTAAATCTGAGAGGAGTAATAATGACTGACAGGAAGCAATGTATCTAGCTCGGAAGTTGTACCAAAGTGTTAGAAATAATAAAAGTGTTTTATAATATCTTTACGACGTTGTCTGATTACTTACATGAAAAGCTCATTAAAGGGGAACTCCAGGAATGATCTTCTATGGAAACAGACATTGTCGCCGGAGGGATGCCGGGGATGCTGTACACCGCTGTAGTAGTCCCCGCTGTATACAGTGATAGCCATGATGTTCTGGCTCCAGCGGATTCCCCTCTGCACACTGAGCACAGGGAGGATTTTTTCAATGCAATCTGTGATTGTACGAGGTGGAGATCATGACATCATCGGCCCTCCCTTACCACCATTGTTGCCTGAATAAAAGTGGGCCGGGCGCCAACAAGGAATGTTACACAGAAAATGACTGCCTGAGATAGCAAATAATTCTTTGTTCAGGATACCCTGTGCATGTCCCCTGCACTCCATGTGTCATCCACTCCTGACCCCTGCACTCTGTGTGTCACCCACTCCTGACCCCTGCACTCTGTGTGTCACCCACTCCTGACCCCTGCACTCGGTGTGTCACCCACTCCTGACCCCTACACTCTATGTGTTACCCACTCCTGACCCCTGCACTCCATGTGTTACCCACTCCTGACCCCTGCACTCCATGTGTCACCCACTCCTGAGCCCTGCACTCCATGTGTCACCCACTCCTGACCCCTACACTCTATGTGTCACCCACTCCTGACCCCTGCACTCCATGTGTTACCCACTCCAGACCCCTGCACTCTATGTGTCACCCACTCCTGACCCCTGCACTCGGTGTGTCACCCATTCCTGACCCCTGCACTCTATGTGTCATCCACTCCTGACCCCTGCACTCTGTGTGTCACCCACTCCTGACCCCTGCACTCCATGTGTCACCCACTCCTGACCCCTGCACTCCACGTGTTACACACTCCAGACCCCTGCACTTCATGTGTCACCCACTCTGACCCCTGCACTCCATGTGTCACCCACTCTGACCCCTGCACTTCATGTGTCACCCACTCTGACCCCTGCACTCCATGTGTCACCCACTCTGACCCCTGCACTTCATGTGTCACCCACTCTGACCCCTGCACTCCATGTGTCACCCACTCTGACCCCTGCACTCCATGTGTCACCCACTCTGACCCCTGCACTCCATGTGTCACCCACTCTGACCCCCGCACTCCATGTGTCACCCACTCTGACCCCTGCACTCCATGTGCAAATGCCCAGTATGCCCAAAGGCATGTCTGGCCCTGTCTGCCTCGTTGGTTTGGGGCGGCATTTTCTCCTGCCCCCTGGAAAGTGCCGCCCTATGCAAATGCCTAGTTTGCCTTGCGGTAGATACACCCCTGACATGAGGGACTGTACTTGGTCTTAAAAAAATGGTATCGGGACATCCCTAGTGTTAATCTTGGCATAAGAAGTGAATGTCTTCTCCGTCCAGACTATGAAACAATTTGCAGCTTCTCTAAGTGGCCACCTGAAGTTCTATACAACAACCATCTATGTGGCTCAACCTTGTCTAAGTTCCATGCTTAGATTTCCCTTTTAGTTTACGTTTATTATTGTAAAAAAAAAGTTCCAAAAAGTTCAAAAGGTAGATGTAAGCTTGGAAAAAATGTTGTTTGCTTCCGATTTTTCCTTTGTTTGGAAAACGGGTCCAAAAGTCAGTCGGGTTCGGGATTCGGATGAATCCGAATTTTCATTCATTTCAGATGCAGTAGTATTTACGAACGAATGTTCCTTGCAGCAAAGTGACATTAGCGAAGAGAATAAAAAAATTGCTTTGTTTTGTTTTTTACAGTCCAACTCCATTCATAACATTTGTATCGTGTGTTTTTTTCTGGATTTTTGGTTGATATTCTGTCTTTGTCATTTAAAATACACCCATGATAAAAATTATAGACCTTTCATTTCTTTGTAAAGGGGCAAATTTACAAAATCTGCATCTGGGGATCAAATAGTTATTTGCGACACTGTATATACACTGAGTGGCCAGATTATTATGACCACCTGACGTTTGTCTACAAAGTTGATATTGTTATTATTATTATTGATGATAATATCATAATAATAATAATGAACAAATAATAATTAGTATTATTATTATGATCATCATCATAAGTATTGTTATTATTGTCATTGTTCACCCCAGCACTAACAACAGTCTTCTCACTTCCGCCCTGTGGCTCTCGCACTTCCGCTGTTTGCGTTCCACGGCCTACTAGCTTCATCCTAGTTGCCATAGTGACGCGCCTGTGCAGCAATGGCAGAACAGTGCCAATTTCTTGTTATAGAGAGCTTATTGCATTTCATTGTTGACTAAATACCCCTGCAGTCCCGTGTAGCTGTCATTCAAGTTTAAATACGTATTTTGTTTCCCATGTTGTTTTCCACACTCAGTGAAGGAGTGTCGGCGGCCATTTTGTTGTAGACCAAGGGAGGAGTTACTGGGAATATTTTTAGTTGTAGAAACTCCCTGGTTTGGTTTGGGGTGGAGGAAGTGTGCCCAGTGAGGAGGAGGTATTAATGTCTTTTATTATGAGAGAAGGGGTCCCAGCAGTCTCTGTGGACTGGATGTGGGGATCATGTCACCTCAACAAATCATCATCTTCCTGCAAGTCCTCTGATGTGTAGAATATTAGATGGGGAGCTCTGCTGGGGTCACATTGTTTCAGAGGATTACCAATCACTACAGGATTTATATTTCAGAGCTTCTGAGGAATTCTGCCTATTATCAGACTAGAAAGGCTCAATTCAGTGAACTAGCTGACTGTATTCTCTAATAAATCGGCAGAAGACTCCCTTTAATTCAATCTTCTATGTAGAACAGAATCTGTTATCTCATATTTTAAAGTAATGGAAAATGTATATTTTTAAGGTACGCTTGTTTGTTGTGTTTACAACATTAATATAATACAGAGAGAACTTTTACAAACCACCAAGAGGAGTGGGAGTATCTAGAAGGACACAAGGATCTCTACAAGGACGCCATGATGGAGACCCGGCCGCCCCTCACATCACCGGGTAAGAGGAGACTTTCATTTCCTGAGTATTGAGGATCCCCCTAGATACACATCCTCTGATATAAAGACATAGAAACAATGTATTCAGTCAGTGTGTGTGTTTCCTACAGATGGACCAAGGAACAGGAATACCCCAGAGAGATGTCCCCGTCCTCTGTATTCCCGGGATTCCACACAGGAACATCGGGAGATCCCTCATCTTTATCAGGTAGTTGAGACTGAAGGTCCTAATTAAACCTGATATTCACCTACTAATACAAAATTTAGAACATATGTTGTGTCTTATTTAGAGAGAGGGCCTGACTGTCATTAAAGTTGAAGCTGAGGAAGACATGTCTACAATGGGTGATGATCCATGTAAGGAGGAGGAACGTTCTCCAGAGATCAGCACAGGTGAGTAATAAACACTAAATCCAGAGAAGAGTCCCAGATTCTCCTTGTTCAGTCACTACAACAATCTCTTCTTCTCCCCCCTCCTCTGTCAGTAGACAAAAAGTTTTCTTTAACTCTTGGCGCTAATGGCTGCCAGCTGAACGATCCACTTGCTGTTGCATACTCAAAGTTATCAACAGTTTATCACAGTTTTTCACACAGACTTGAGGGGCTGCTCATCAAAGGCTCTGGGGCTTCCACCACGAACATAGAAAACAAAAGGGAACAGAGCGCCACCTCCGTGTGTAAAATCGTTTATAAGGATAAATAAAACGAGGGATAAAAGTACTCACAAGCAAATGTTTTCATCAGGCTTTAACAACAAGCAAGAGGCCACACTGTCCGTTAACCCAACATGATATCACCCCGACTATGTAACACGGTAGCCTCCGGTCACATCCACCGGCCGCAGTCAGCCAAGATTGAGGCGTTTCTGGGGCAAGCCCCCTTCATCAGAATAATTCAAGCCCCAGAAACGCGTCAAGACAGTAATGGGGGGATGGAATGTGTCTAGTGGGGGGAGTCGGGAGCCATCAGCCTCTATTAGACTCCGGCTCTCCTCCTCACATCATGTCATTGTGTGTTACCAGATAAGAGATGTGACCAATCTCCCCCCACACACATCTCAGTACAGGGGGCTTCACTCTCATCTTTATCTCAGTACAGGGGGCTTCACTCTCATCTTTATCTCAGTACAGGAGGCTTCACTCTCATCTGTATCTCAGTACAGGGGGCTTCACTCTCATCTTTATTCACAGACCCCGGAGCCACTCAAAGAGATGTCAAAGATGAGGAGGAGGAAGAAGGACATGTGAAGATTAAGGAGGAAGAAAGTCCTCTAGACATCAGCACAGGTGAGGAACAAACTGTACAAGGAAAAGTATTACAGATTTGGATTGTAGAAATCACACTCTTCGTTGGTTGTGGGTTTTTTTGACAGATGGACCTGGTAACAAGAATACACCAGAGAGATGTCCCAGTTCCCTTAATTCCTGGGATTCTACACAGGAGGAACACGAGACCCATCACGATGATCAGGTAGATGGTAGTGGGGGATCTTTGAAATTAATTCTGTGTAGAACTGGAAGAAGACAGTAGGGAGTGAATCACATTTACCAACACTAACCCACTCTTCAACTTTTTTATGATGGAAATTATATTTGATTAATTTCTTTATCTGGCAGTCATGCTTCCAGAAGACCTCTAAGTAAATCCCAACTGCAGACAGCTTTTTGAAGTTTTGGATGGCCAGTGGTAGGGGGCTAGAGTCCCCATCATGTTTTTTTTGAGTTATTTTTGAAAACTTTTCCTTGACTTCCAGCAAGCAAACACCCGAGGTAGTACTTTTTGTATAGTCACCACCTCTGCTAAGATATGTGGCCATTGTTCTTCCATTTGTGTTGTTCTGTGTGCAGGCCAAAAGCTTGGCTCAAATACAGAAGTTACAGATCTGTGAGAATGGGTTTTGAGCTTGATTGTCCCATGACCACCTACACGTGATCTAATTGAGTTGCCGGATTTTTTTTCCAAGAGCTCTGAAACGGGAAGTGAATTTTTCAGACTTTGACAGCGGCCCCCTATTTACGATATGAGGAACCGAGGTTATTACAGGGCACACCATCGGTCATTGGATGAGAATCATAGTTTTGTTTATTCATGGCGTCCTGGCCTGTGGACCTTCACTGATACGTGGTGTACTTTGTGATAACTGTGACGGACCGCCTAGGTACCTCTGTCAGAAATCAGCTTCCTCTCTGCTGGAACCTGAATTCCGGTGTCCTCAGCCCAAACCTGTCTAATTATTGGACGGAACCAATATATTAGGACAGAAAACTAAACTCGAACATCAGACAACACCAATGTTGAAGTGAAAACCAAGAAATGACTATGCTCAGTATATATACAATTCTGGGGGTCTAAAAACATAACGTAATCAAACATTAACAGGATGCAAACAGACATCCCCTCCCCGGGGTCTTAACGAAAGGATAGAGAGAGAGGAGACACATATGATAGGATTATCTCCTGAATGTCTATCGTATGGTCATTCACTCAGCTACATCTAGTGACAAGTTAATCCCATTGTTAACCCAATCAGACAAATGGACACATAGACTTGACTAACAGATCCAGGACAGGATACAGGGGTATAAGAAAACAGAGTCCCAGCTTCCCATGTATCCTCCACGTCATTGGGAAATAGGTCTATGGGGTCCTCTTGATCCATGGAGCGTATATAAAGGGTCCCACACAGCCCCAAAGCACCATGGCAAGCCCCTCTCCCAATCAAAAGAACCTCCTCAACATCAAGGCCCATAGTCAGTGGGAAGGAGGCAGGCCTGCAGTCCCCTCCAAATAGCAAAGTAACAGAGGCTTCCGTCACAATAACCTCTGTTTATTATAGCGATGAGGTCCGCGGTCACGATCGGGACAGGAGTCAGGGTAGGCTATGAAGATCTCAAATTGTGAGGTCCATCTAAGATCAATCCTAGGTGATCTTTTTTATGATTCTGCTTACCGCTTGAAATGTTTTGTTGGATTCAGGATGAAAATCTGATTTATATTAAAGTGGAAGTGAAAGAGGAAGCAGAAGACACCTATGTGGAGGGTGACGAGCCACGGAAGGAGGAGGAAGGTCCTCCAGAGATCAGAACAGGTGAGTGATAAACACCAAATCCAGATAAAAATCAGATTCTCCTTGTTGTGTTTTAGCAATGTGTCTTCCTCCTCTACCTCCTGACAAAATGACTTTGATTTTATTATGTCTATTGATGACTGTCAAGTTCGTTAGTAGAAGCTTTAATTTAAGAGGAGGTATACACATCTACAGAAGATAGCTTTTAAGGTGTAGAAGACTTGTCTTGGAATTGTTGATGTTGCATGCCAAAGCTCAATGTGTAGAAGTTCTTCAGACATTAGTAGGTTCCACAAATGAGCAGCTCTTAATAAACCATCCGAGATTAGATGAAGGACATTGAAATTTTCTACTTCTATATCTAACTGTGGTGTCCATGGTCTTCTGAAGAGCACAGATCACAGAAATGATGGTTGGATAATGAGAAGGAGAACAATAGTAGAAGGTAGGAGAAGAAAATAAGTGCCTATGAGGTCTCTCAATACCATAGTATTTTGTGCTGCGTAGAAGACCTCCTGCAATGGCATTAAGAGAAGAACTAGGGGATGTGAGTGTTGGAAAATGCTAGTGAAAGCGTTTTATTCTTCATAGAGGGCTACATAGCTGACCTGAAGTGTATGTAAACCCAAAACTAAACGTAATATAGTGCAGCTTACCATTCCTTGGATGTGGTGAACCATTTCCATTCATAGATGACATAGGAAGGCTTTCTAACATACACTATATTGCCAAAAGTATTGGGACACACCTCCAAATCATTGGGTTCAGGTGTTCCGTGACAATTCCTTGCTACCAAATATTCCACGGTCACCTGTTACTGGTATTATAACAAAGTGGAAGCAACTGGGAACAACAGCAACTCAGCCACGGAGTGTTAGGCCACGTAACATGAAAGAGCGGGGTCACCGCATGCTGAAGTGTGCAGAAGTCGCCAACTGTCTGCAGAGTCCATAGTCAATATATTAGGACAGAAAACTAAACTCGAACATCAGACAACACCAATGTTGAAGTGAAAACCAAGAAATGACTATGCTCAGTATATATACAATTCTGGGGGTCTAAAAACATAACGTAATCAAACATTAACAGGATGCAAACAGACATCCCCTCCCCGGGGTCTTAACGAAAGGATAGAGAGAGAGGAGACACATATGATAGGATTATCTCCTGAATGTCTATCGTATGGTCATTCACTCAGCTACATCTAGTGACAAGTTAATCCCATTGTTAACCCAATCAGACAAATGGACACATAGACTTGACTAACAGATCCAGGACAGGATACAGGGGTATAAGAAAACAGAGTCCCAGCTTCCCATGTATCCTCCACGTCATTGGGAAATAGGTCTATGGGGTCCTCTTGATCCATGGAGCGTATATAAAGGGTCCCACACAGCCCCAAAGCACCATGGCAAGCCCCTCTCCCAATCAAAAGAACCTCCTCAACATCAAGGCCCATAGTCAGTGGGAAGGAGGCAGGCCTGCAGTCCCCTCCAAATAGCAAAGTAACAGAGGCTTCCGTCACAATAACCTCTGTTTATTATAGCGATGAGGTCCGCGGTCACGATCGGGACAGGAGTCAGGGTAGGCTATGAAGATCTCAAATTGTGAGGTCCATCTAAGATCAATCCTAGGTGATCTTTTTTATGATTCTGCTTACCGCTTGAAATGTTTTGTTGGATTCAGGATGAAAATCTGATTTATATTAAAGTGGAAGTGAAAGAGGAAGCAGAAGACACCTATGTGGAGGGTGACGAGCCACGGAAGGAGGAGGAAGGTCCTCCAGAGATCAGAACAGGTGAGTGATAAACACCAAATCCAGATAAAAATCAGATTCTCCTTGTTGTGTTTTAGCAATGTGTCTTCCTCCTCTACCTCCTGACAAAATGACTTTGATTTTATTATGTCTATTGATGACTGTCAAGTTCGTTAGTAGAAGCTTTAATTTAAGAGGAGGTATACACATCTACAGAAGATAGCTTTTAAGGTGTAGAAGACTTGTCTTGGAATTGTTGATGTTGCATGCCAAAGCTCAATGTGTAGAAGTTCTTCAGACATTAGTAGGTTCCACAAATGAGCAGCTCTTAATAAACCATCCGAGATTAGATGAAGGACATTGAAATTTTCTACTTCTATATCTAACTGTGGTGTCCATGGTCTTCTGAAGAGCACAGATCACAGAAATGATGGTTGGATAATGAGAAGGAGAACAATAGTAGAAGGTAGGAGAAGAAAATAAGTGCCTATGAGGTCTCTCAATACCATAGTATTTTGTGCTGCGTAGAAGACCTCCTGCAATGGCATTAAGAGAAGAACTAGGGGATGTGAGTGTTGGAAAATGCTAGTGAAAGCGTTTTATTCTTCATAGAGGGCTACATAGCTGACCTGAAGTGTATGTAAACCCAAAACTAAACGTAATATAGTGCAGCTTACCATTCCTTGGATGTGGTGAACCATTTCCATTCATAGATGACATAGGAAGGCTTTCTAACATACACTATATTGCCAAAAGTATTGGGACACACCTCCAAATCATTGGGTTCAGGTGTTCCGTGACAATTCCTTGCTACCAAATATTCCACGGTCACCTGTTACTGGTATTATAACAAAGTGGAAGCAACTGGGAACAACAGCAACTCAGCCACGGAGTGTTAGGCCACGTAACATGAAAGAGCGGGGTCACCGCATGCTGAAGTGTGCAGAAGTCGCCAACTGTCTGCAGAGTCCATAGCTACAGACCTCCAAACTTCGTGTGGCCTTCAGATTGGCACAACAACAGTGCGTAGAGAGCTTCATGGAATGGGTTTCCACGGCTGAGCAGCTGCATCCAAGCCTTACATCACCAAGTGCAATGCAAAGCGTGGGATGCCGTGGTGTAACGCACGCCGCCACTGGACTCTAGAGAAGTGGAGATGTGTTCTCTGGAGTGACCAATCAGGTTCCTGACTGCATTGTGCCAAGTGTAAAGTTTGGTGGAGGGGGGGGGTTATTTTTCAGGGGTTGGGCTTGGCCCCTTAGTTCCAGTGGAAGGAACCCTTACGGCATCAACATACCAAGATATTTTGGACAATTTCATGCTCCCAACTTTGTGGGAACAGTTTGGGGACGGCCCCTTCCTGTTCCAACATGACTGCGCACCAGTGCACAAAGCAAGGTCCATAAAGACATGGATGGGGGAGTTTGGGGTGGAGAAACGTGACAGGCCTGCACAGAGTCCTGACCTCAACCCCATAGAACACCTTTGGGATGAATTAGAGCGGAGACTGCGAGCCCGGCCTTCCCCTCCAACATCAGTACCTGACCTCACAAATGGTCCAACATTCCCATAGAGACACTCCTAAACCTTGTGGATGCCTCCCCAGAAGAGTTGAAGCTGTTATAGCGGCAAAGGGCGGAGCCAACTCAATACTGAACCCTACGGACTAAGACTGGGATGCCATTAGCGTTCTGTGCGTGTTAAGGTCGGCATCCCAATACTTTTGGCAAAATAGTGTATAAGGTCACTTCATATTTGTTGGATTCTGTGTCGGCAGGGATCCATAGATATGCCATAGTGAACCGGGCAGATACGATGGCCGGCATTCCATGTCTAAGGCCATCTTTGGGAAAGCTGTGTGATGGAAATGTATAGAAAGGTTGCCAAGATATTCTGTGTTTGGGGTGGTTGACATCTAATATGTGTGAGAGTTTTTGGATGACGGAGGTATATGGACATAAAGACTATAGTGTATTACCTACACTTGTTATAATTGTGAAGTTTGTAAACCTTTTATTCTTCTAGATGGACTGTACAGAACATACAACATGGAGAAACAGCCCATCATCTCTCTAGAAGCAGAAGGAGATGACGCTATATCAGATTCGATGGAAGAAAGCCTTGATACTTCAAACCACCGTCCAGTGTCTCACGGTAGGGTTCGATCATCTGCTCCATTTTCACGTGTGGCTATGCTTCCTCAACGTCTTGAAAAGTTCCCATGCTCCGAATGTGGCGAGTGTTTTAGCCAGAGAGCAGAACTTATTGCCCACCAGCAAAGTCACACTGGAGAGAAGACGTTTTCATGTCCCGAATGCGGCAAATGTTTTTCTTGGAAGGTCCAGCTTATAAGACACCTTAGAATCCACACCGGGGAGAAACCTTTTTCCTGCTTAGAATGCGGAAAATGCTTCATCGAAAGGTCCAATCTTCTCAGCCATGAGCGAACTCACACGGCCGAGAAACCTTTTTCCTGTCCCCAGTGTGGAAAATGTTTCACTCAACGGTCCAATCTCGCTACGCACTTAAGGACTCACACGGGGGAGAAGCCATTTTCCTGTGCCGAATGCGGGAAATGCTTTTCCCGAAAGTTATCCCTCATCAATCACGAACGAGCTCACACCGGCGAGAAGCCCTATTCCTGCCCGGTATGTGGGAAATGTTTCGCTGCCAAAGACAAAGTCATCAAACACCAGAAGATCCACTCGGGTGAGAAGCCGTTCTCTTGTTCGGATTGCGGAAAGTGCTTTTCCCAGAAAGGGAACCTGCTTTCGCATCAGAAGACTCACATGGATATGAAGCCGTATTCGTGCTCCGAATGCGGAAAAAGATTCATTGAAAGGTCAGACCTTGTGAAACACCACAGGACTCACACCGGGGATCACCCGTACGGCTGTTCAGAATGCGGGAAAAAGTTTCCAAAAAAATCCTCCTTACTGTCACATCTCAATTCCCACAAGAGGCAAGAGGTCCCAGTGTCAGGTGGTGAGAGCTGAGGAGGAGTATGGAAGCTTAGACGTCTTTTATATCGCAGTCACACGTTGAAGACTTCTTTTTTTTATAGTTGTGTTTGTCCACCACAGTCCATTCAGTTTTTGGTGTTTTTGTTGATGTTTTATCACGAGAATGAATGAGATCTCATCTTATCGTCTTGCATTGGACCTCTGTGAACTCTTCTGTAGGACATGATTAGCTTCAGTGATTCAAAGCTGGAAATGGAAACTCTTGATGGTTGACCAGGTTATCTTCAGCATTGACCTTTTCTGCCTTGGTCAACTTTTCTATAGCTTGGAGTTCTAGAAGGAGGCATTGATAACTAAAGGGCTTTGATACTGCTGACCCCCTCCCCTCCTGTAAAGTGGACTTTTAAATATTTATTATACAGTTCTGTATTGACACGGTTTCAGAAATCCCATGCCATGTATCTTCTTTGAGGGCTTCATGGACCTGTTTTAGCAACTCTTCACATTCTCTGCTTTCCATCTACTTTCTTTGTAGTTATTTTTCTTGTTCCACTACATCTTTCTTTTTCGATGGTGGAAAGCGGGGCAATCATCTGCACAATGTGGTATGATGGTTATCGCTGGTGGTTTTCAGCGCAGAGCTCTTGGTGCTAAGAACATGTGTAGATCCTGAAGCTCACCTAGCCGCCTCCTTACACCTAATCCTCAACACTTGACCTGAACCCTAAAGTAATGACTTCATTCTTAAAGAGGACCGGTGGAGCTTCCTTGAAAGGATGTAGTACGTGTGGCCCGGACCGGATTAAGACAGTCCCCTTCCTGGATGTAAGCCTCGTGTCTGTCCAAAGCCAGAGCCTCTATTGACTTGAGATGTGACCAGTGAATGTCAGGGCAGTCAGGCTTAGTGCTGGGAGGGGATATGGTTTAATCTTGACTTGGCCATAAGTTGAAGTTCCATGTCCACCTGGGCCTGTGATTAAAGAAGGATCACCACAGGCACATATTGTGGAAATGCTCCCATCTGGAAACTAGAGTTAGGAAAAGGTGGTGCACAGATACAACCTTCTGACCAAGAAACTATGACCTCTTCAGACAGGTTTGATCATCACCAGGGCTGGAAAAATCTGCTTGAGACTAGAGGACGCCGGAGCCCGATGAGTAGCTTCCCGGCCGGCAATTAAACGGCCGGCCGGGAGCTTTACATTCCAGAGATGCCCGATCGCTTCTATTAGCCTCTGTCACTGCCGTCGCCGGCCCCAAGACCCGCTGTGCCCAGTGCAGCTGGGACCGGCACGGCTGCTCTGTGACAGGAGATCAAAGGGAGTTCAGTACACGATCTCCCTTTGACCTCCTCTCCGTCCCCCAATGCAGGAAGTGATGTACATTACATCACTTCCAAATTCAGTGTCACTCTCCGGCAACAGAGGCTATTGAGAAGCTGGTGAAGCAGATTTATGCTTCATCAGCTTCTCTGGGGGTCCCTAGATGACATTCGGGGTCTTGGAGACCCCTGATGTCTCCATAAAGAGGACCTATCATGTAAATTGGCTATCACATAGAGAGCTTCTTAACCCCTATGTGATAGTAATAAAGTTAAGTGTAAAAAAAAATGAAAAACACAATTGAAAAAAAAAAAATCCCCCGCCACCCCCTATACACACGCACACATGCGTCGGGGGCGCCTACGTGCGAAAACGACGATTCCGCCTATTGTGCCACACACATTATATATCACCGTGAACGTCGCAGTGAGAGCAATAATTTTAGGTCCATCTATCACTGATAACACTAAACTGATGAGGGGTAAAAGCATTTAAAGCGTCGGCTCTGGCCAATTTTGGGCGTGGTCGTTTTCTGGGATTAAAGCCTAACTCCTGGGTGGGCAGCCCCCCTCACCTCAATGGATGCCCCCGTCCCTCAGGACCCCTTTTTCTCCTCTGAGCCCAAGCTGGTGTGATATCCATGATGCATCTGGCTTACAGGATGTGATCTAAATGATGCCGGGTGTCATTCGACCCATGTGAACTGGTGGTGGAGGATGTAGGGGGCAGCGCTGGTGCTTAGAAAGGTTGAGTACCGATTGGCACCCTAATATCCACAGCTAAAGAAATGTCGGATCTTACAGAAGAGGGGGGGCTATTGTTTTTTTAATAGGTGGAGATGGCTTTAAGGTGTCATCCATGAATGGTTCATCACCCAAATAAATTTCTTAGCATTTGTAACATGACGTGTAGTGCGTCCTTTATTTTGACTGATAAAAAAAAAGTTTCTTCTCCTCTTCCATTTGAAAGGATAAGTGCGTTCCAAAACAACATGCCCCCCTCTGACCTAACCCAGCCTAACCATCCACAGATGCATACTTTCCTCCATCTAATAGGCCGCTGTTCCTTTATATCTAACTCCTGGCCATGCCTATACATTACAGCCCAATGGACCTCTATGGGACTTCTATCTGATCGTCTCTGGGCTTGGTATCCAGCCCCATAGACGTCGGAGGGGCACCAAGGCGCAGACATGGGCAGGACAGTGAAGACTTGCAGTGCTGGATGTAAACTAGGTGTTGGATTGAGGTAAGTATGCATCTGTGGAAGAGGAAGGTAGGTTAGGTCTGGGGGCAAATAAAATAAGTGCACAGTGCTCCGAGAATAGGAAAGTCCAGCATAATAAAGACAACCCCAACCCTGTACTGTAAGGGCTCTTGCACATGGGCGCCGGCACCCGTCCATCGTAAAAAATGGCGCATTTTCCCCACCAGAGAGCCACAGGTGCTGCCTACAGCCTCCTGCATAAGTCAATGGCTGTAGGTGTACAAATATATGTGCCAAAAAAGCCCTCACAAGTGCGAATGGGGGCTTATAGGAGAACTATGGGGTTAAGGCTTTTCCCCATAGTTCTCCTTAGGGTAACGGGAGGACACAAACTAGCGTTCTCCCGTCACCTTAAGCTCAATATACCGCGAGCTACTGCTTGCGGTATACTGAGACGCCGCAGCTGAAGCAGATCCCAACAATTATGTTTGGATCCGCCCAGCTGCGTGACTGACAGCTGGCTCTGTCTATCTAGAGGCAGAGCCAGCTGTACCTGCCCTCTCCCCCGTCCGTTCCGCCAGTCAGCGCTGGAGGATTGGAGGGGGGAATCCAGCCCCTCCCCCTGTCACGGCAGAGAGCCGGGACAGGATCGAGAGGTGAGCGAACGCCGGTATGTGTTCCCTCACTTCCCGATCTACTGAGCCGACCTGTGACAGTCTCATTGTCACAGGTCGGCTAGAACGATGAGGTGAGTGAAAAGCACTCCCCCCCCCTCATAGTTCTCCTTTAAAGTGAACCTTCCATGCCAAATGTAAAGTCCGTGTCTTGGTATACTTCCCCCATCACAAGTAGCTTTAAAAAGCCTCCGATGCTTGAAAGAGGCTTGGGTGACGTCACTGTACCTTCCTGCAAAGCTGAGAGCTCAACATCCTGAGAGAATTCTCTCAAACCCGTTGCAGATCCACTCGACCACATCAGATAGCCACTGATGTACCAGACAGTCCAGATGGATGCAGATCCTCAATCACAGGAAAGACACCGACCATACTCTGAAACCCACATGATTCCAGGGTGCTTCAAGAGCCTGCACTGGTCCTGGTTCTCTTCCTCTTTCCATCTCTCAGGCCTCCTCCCCGTTGGAGACCTCAGGGAAACCTTTTCCCTTATATCAGCAGAGGCCCACCGCCAGGCCTCGGCCTAGCCTGGGGGGGGCAGGCTGGACAGGTCCCAGCCCTAATCCATGGCTGGTCCCGGCGAGAGAGAGAGCACATGGCAGCTCCCACCAATATATGTACTCTATCCCAGCAGGCACCACTGGCTGAGAGAGGCCCAGTGATTGGCTGCTGTACTGTACACATATTAAAGTATCCACCATTGGCTGTCCCACAATATGACAGCATCACACTCCGCCCAGGGGGGTACGGGCAATGTTAGACACCTGGGATTAACCATATAGTTGCCACTACAAATCCAGCCAGGCTGTCTACAGCCCCGGCTATCACTAAATGCTTAGTAGTCACATCACAAAAGGTGATGGGCGCTACACATATATAAATATATATATGATACAATCACTCCATATACCACACATACCAAATACACTGCATATATCATTTGAGGAAAATATGCTAATAAAATTGTTTTTATGTTTACCATTTGCTAATTAAAAAAAAAAATGTCCCCGGATTTCATTTTAAAAATCTGGTCACCTTACTCTATTGTCATTATTTCCTCCCACTTCCGTCCTGTGGCTCCCACGCTTCCGCTGTGTGCGTTCCACGGCCGCCCAGCTGTGTCCGGCTTACCATAGTGACATCCAGCTGAGTGAGTCTTTTTTTCCAGAGCCACCACTAGAGGGCGACCGTGTGCCAAGTGAGAGGTAGAAGTGTCCTCATTGCTGTGGAGAAGGCGGCCATTTTGCTGTAGACCAACATTGGAGAAAAGGCGATTTTTAGCTCAAGGATTCTCCTGCTGGAAGTGTGAGTCTGGAGAGTGTGTGACCTGTGAGAAGGAGGTAATAATGTCTTCTCATTATGAGAGGAGGGGGTCCCAGCACTCTCTGTAGACAGGAGGGGGGGTCATGTCACCCCACCAAATCATCATCTTCCTGCAAGTCCTCTGATGTGTAGGACATGAGATGCTGGTGGACAGGATGGTGGGGCTCGGAATGTATTCTCTGCAAAGCTGCAAGCGTAGAAATGCGGCAATCGATGGGAAGTAGAATTACTTGTGGCACCTCCAGTTAGGAAGTAATAAAGGGGTCTGGAGGTAGAAAACCTCTAATGGAGTTCACATCCAAATTTCACAGCAACATGTCTTTGCATTTAAATTGTGGAGTTGTTGAGTTTTAAATAAAGCTTCCACAGTTTATGTTTTAAAGGTCGTCTAATGGGCCAAACCAGATTCTGGCTCATTATATCCATTGAAGACTCTAGTTCGTGAATCCTAACCCTCTTCTAAGCTAACATGGAGTCTTCCAGCTCTTCCTGTAGCCCATCTTTCCTGTGTGGGACTTCATCGCAATTCCTTGGCCTTAACGTGGATATTTCCTTGGGAGATACCACAATGTGATTTTACCTCAGTCAGTTTTGGGTGGGCTGACCCATTAAGAGTTGTTAAAGATCCCAGTATAGTTTATTTATAACATAGCCCAGTGGTGGGCAACCTCAGCACTCCAGTTGTGGTGAAACTACAAATTCCATTATGGCTCTGCCTACTGCTTACTTGTCCAGGGTGGTCAAGGATTACCTTTTAGGATGCAAGACTACATAGAACTGAGCAGTGTATCTACTACTTAATACAGTGTAAGGAAATATTTATGTTGTAAATGTATATTTTGGTTGTGAAATTGATTTATTGCAGTATGAATGTTACAAAACCACCTGTGTCAAGGAATGGGAGTATTTAGAAGGACACAAAGATCTGTAGAAGGAGGTCATGATGAAGAACTGGCCACCCCTCACATCACCGGGTAAGAGGAGACTTTCATTTCTTGTAAAGGAGAGAAGAGAATTGAGGAACCCCCTAGATACACACATCCTCTGATATAAATACATAGAAACAACAACAAGATAGAATAGCATAGAAAATGGAGCAGATCGCTCCTAATTAACAAAGGGGCTTATTCCAGGATCTGCTCCATTTTCTCAGTTTAGAAGAGTGGCTCAGGTTTTTTGCTTGTGCTACTCTTTTTTATTCCCTCCCAGTGTTTTTAGTCAGTGTGTGTGTTTCCTACAGATGGATCCAGCAGCAGAAATACCCCAGAGAGATGTCCCCGTCCTCTGTATTCCCGGGATTCCACACAGGAACATCATGAGATCCCTCAGGCCCGTCATCTGTATTCCCAGGATTCCACCCAGGAACATCATGAGATCCATCAGGCCCTTCCTCTGTATTCCCGGGATTCCACACAGGAACATTGTGAGATCCCTCAGGAGGATCAGGTAGTTGAATGGAGAGGCTTGTTTTTGAGTATGATCATACAGTTTAATTTAAGATAATTTATGGTAATATACGAAATAAGACATTGTAATAAATACATACAATGTCTTATGTAGGTTGAAGGCCTTATTATTGTTAAAGTTGAAGATAAAGAAGAGATGTATGCAAGGAGCATTGATTTATGTAAGGAGGAAATTCCATCAGAGATCAAAGCTGAGGAGGAGGAAGAAGGATATGTAATGATTAAAGAGGAGAAATTTCCTCCACAGATCAGCACACGTGAGTAATAAACCCTACATCCAGAAAAGAGTTTCAAGTTCTCCTTATAAAAAAAATTTGTTAACTTTGTATGTTGCCTACAGATGGATCCAGGAACATAAATACCCCAGAGAGATGTCCCCATCCTCTGTATTCCCGGGACTCCACACAGGAACATCATGAGATCCCTCAGGCCCGTCCTCTGTATTCCCGGGACTTCACACAGCAACATCAGGAGATCCCTCAGACCCGTCCTCTGTATTGCCGGGTTTATACAAAGGAACATCAGGAGATCCCTCAGACCCGTCCTCTGTATTCCCGGGATTCCACACTGGAACATCAGGAGATCCCTCAGGCCCGTCCTCTGTTTTCCCGGGATTCCACACTGGAACATCAGGAGATCCCTCAGGCCCGTCCTCTGTTTTCCCGGGATTCCACACTGGAACATCAGGAGATCCCTCAGGCCCGTCCTCTGTTTTCCCGGGATTCCACACTGGAACATCAGGAGATCCCTCAGGCCCGTCCTCTGTTTTCCCGGGATTCCACACTGGAACATCAGGAGATCCCTCAGACCCGTCCTCTGTATTCCCGGGATTCCACACTGGAAAATCAGGAGATCCCTCAGGATGATCAGGTAGATGGAATGCAATTACGAGGTGATCAGCAACAATCAAACACTGGATGATAGTAAATAGCGTTGTACAGTCACCACATGTCAGTATATGTGGCAACTGGACAACACATTTTTCTTCTTTTGTATAAACCAGACGTTTTTAGTCATAGCTGAAGACTCTTTTGGTGCATTCAAACTTTTAGAGGGTCTAGTGTACCAATAATATTTTATTTATAATTGTTTTTAATGTATTGTATTATTTGCATTGTTTTGTGTTGTTCAGCACGCAAATTTGATAAAAGTTGAAGTTAAAGAGGAATCAGAAGAGACGTCTATGATGGATGATGATCCGTGTAAGGAGGAGGAAAGTTCTCCAGAGATAAGCACAGGTGAGTAATAAACACTGAATCCAGAAAAGAGTCCCAGATTCTCCTTGTTCAGTCATTACAACAATCTCTTCTTCTGGCACTTCTCTTGGTTTCCCGGATTTCTAGTTAGTTCACCCACCCCAGTTCATTCTCTTAGACTAAGTTTAGGCAATCTTGGTGTTCCAGCTGTGGTGGACCTACAAGTTCTATGAGGCATTACAAGACTCTTACAGCCACAGGCATGACCCCCAGCTGTGGTTCCTAGGTTGCCTTGCCCTGTCTTAGAAATGTAATACTAATGCCTCCTTTCCAATGTTGCCCTCCCCCCACCCCCCCAGTAATAAAATTAGGTCACTAGATGTCCTTAGACTTCAGGGTTAAATGACACCCAGCATCATTCAACCTAGAAAACTGAGGACATACGTGAGTGCAGGAGGAGGCATCACCACGGCATCCTATTCTCAGCGTGTAATGATGAAGAGGGTGGTGCTAATATCATCACATGGGCACCACTCCCTGCATGGTTAAAGCTCAACTTCAGGAAATGTTCTTTTATGGAAACTTACAGCTTGGATCAATGTAAGTATCTATATCTGATCTCCGGAGGGCTCCTGGGGATGCTTTGAGTGTAGCAGTCCATGCTACTAAGCTGGGCTCTTGCAGCTACGACTCCACCAGCTTCCCATCTACACACTACACACAGGGAGTCGCTCGCCTGGTACCGGCGGCATTCAGAGAACACCATCATTTTTTTTTATGGATACTAAGCGTTCTCTGATTGGATGAGGTGGAAGTTGTGCCTTCATCTGACCCTCCTCTCCTCCTTGTCCATTGAGAGTACGACTTGTCTTCATTGAAAAAAACACAACGAGCTCTCTGAATGGCGGTGGTGCCAAAGGAGCGACTCCTTGTGCTCATTGTGTAGAGGGGAAGCCACTGGAGCCACAGCCGGAAGATAATGGCTATCGCTATATGTAGAGTGGACTACTACTATGAGTTTCAACATCCCCATCAGCCCTCTGGAGACAGATATAGATACTTAGATCAAGCCAAGCTGGACCAAAGTAAGTGTGCATAAAAGATAAGTTCTGGAGTTCAGCTTTAAGGACCACCCAGTCAGGGCCGGCCTTAGGGGTGTGATGGTGGCACGCATTCAGAGAACACGCTGGTGGCCAACATGGCCGCCGCACATTCTCAAACAAATTATTATTATTATGTGTCTGAATACAATACAGACCCCTGGCTTCATTTACATGTAGCCCGGGGTCTGTGTTCTGTTTTTTATTTTTACTTTTCTAGATGCACTTACTTGAAAAAAGGGGTCAGCATGACGACCTGACACTTTATTTTTATAGACTCTATTGTAGTGTGACATTTATTGTTTACCTTCTGTTGTTTTATTTGATAAGAATACTTCTATTGTGCCTACAAGTTTAATACCTTTGAATAAAAGTTTTATTTTTATCACACTTTTTAATATGTTTCTTTGCGGCTTAACAAAATAGGAGTCTTTAAATGGTGCATATATTGGGGAAAATGGGTGTGGTTACGGGGGCGTGGCCACTAAAGGGTGTGGCCACTGAGGGGCGCTGTAAAGCTTTCTCGCACAGGGCGCCTAAAGGCCTAAGGCCGGCCCTGCACCCAGTGCTGAAGAAGATCTGCAGTGGAAGAGGACATGGCATGTCGCGTCACCGGTCCGAAGAAATCTAAATAAAATATATGGGTGGACCTCCTGAGGGGGAAAAAGGCAGAGGCTGTGGGGTAGAGGGCCTGGAACCCAGAGTTGGGCTTTAAAAGTAGAAGATCCACTAGATAGTGGCTACCTACTAGGGATGCACCGATACCAATACTAGTATCAATATTGGTGCCGATACCCAGTATTTGGTCGAGTACTTGTACTCACCCAAATGCTCCCGATACCGGAACTTCTGGTATCAGGAAGCCAGCCAGTGAGTCATTACATGCCCCCTGGCTTCCTGATTTTCTGGGAAGCTGACTCCGTGCTTCCTGGTGACGAGGGATCATGGAGCTGGCTTCCCGACCAATCAGGAAGGCGGGAGGAGGGTAATGACTCGCCCCCTGGCTTCTTGATTGGCCGGGAAGCCGACTCCATGCTCCCTCATCAACGGGAATCACTGAGCTGGCTTCTTGGCTAATCAGTCATTACATGCCCCCGGCTTCCTTCATGGGACTCCCAGTATAGATATTCGGTATCGGTGAGCACAGAAAAAATGGTATCGGTGCATCCCTCGTGGCTACCAAAGTTTGTGCTGGTATTAGAAAATCCCAAGATACTTTTTGATACATTCATATTCCCCTTAATTCCTTATTTCATCCAGATGGACGCTACAGAGAGCACAACTCAGAGGAACGTCCCGTCACCACTCGAGACGGTCAAGTAGAAGAGGATGAGATCACATCTGATTCTTCAGAAGAACTTCCCAGTGCAGATCTATCATCTGATCCTTCTATACTTGACGGGAGTGTCTCTGACCGCCCTCATTCCGTCACCCATCAAACAGGTCTTGGAGAGGGCGAAGCCTTCTCATGTCCTGAGTGCAATGAATACTTTAGCCAGAGAGCCGAGCTAATTGCCCACCAACGGGAGCACACTGTCGGCAAGAGTTACTCGTGTCCCGAATGCGGGAAGTTCTTCTCTTGGAAGGTTCCTCTTATTAGACACCTGAGGATCCACACGGGGGAGAAACCGTTTTCGTGTCCCCAATGCGGGAAATGTTTCACTCAAAGATCGACCCTCGACACGCACAGACGGACTCACACGGGAGAGAAGCCGTTCTCCTGCGCAGAGTGCGGGAAGTGTTTTTCGAGAAAATTATCGCTCATCACGCACGGAAGGGCGCACACGGGGGAAAAGCCGTATTCGTGTGCTGTGTGTGGGAAACGCTTCCACGCAAAGGACAAGCTCATTAAACACCAGAGGACTCACTCGGGAGAGAAGCCTTTTTCCTGTTCGCAATGCGGGAAGTGTTTCACGCAAAGGGGGAACCTTCTGTCACACCAGAAGATTCACACGGGGGTGAAGCCGTATTCGTGCTCTGAGTGCGGGAAGCGGTTTATAGAACGGTCAGATCTTGTGAAACATCACAGGACTCACACTGGGGATCACCCGTACAGCTGCTCTGAGTGTGCCAAAAAATTTCCAAAGAAGTCCTCCCTAATGTCGCATTTCAACTCCCACAAAAGATAAGAGATTCCAGGGTCAGGAGGTGGCAGGTAAAGCAGTGTATGGGCGCGTAGACGAAGTTCATCCTGTCCCAATCCTGCCTATCAAAGCGCCACACTTTTTAACCCACTTTTACCCCATTCATCAGCGCTTAATAGAGGAAAACACGTATCAGGACAGTGATGGCTTGAGATGAGAGACAGTTATGTCCAGTGGGTGAAAATGCATAGAGCTCAACAGCAGCAACAATACTGCCTATTGTCACATTTGAATTCCCTGAGTCACGAGGAGGCAGGTAAAGCAGCATATGGGGCACCTAGACATTCTTCATCCTTTCCTAATCCTCCATGATAATGCAGTAAAGATGGTCAAGAGTGCCAACGACGTTGATTAGGTCCAGTTGGGTTTTACTTGCCAACGTGAGAGTCTTAGGAGTATCCAACGCGTTTCGGGGGCTCACAGCCCTCCTTCATCAGGGCTTGTAGTTGTAGAAAATCCAACTACCTCACTGCCAGGTACTTGCAAGTTGGAGATTTCGACCAGACGGCATTAGACTGTAAAACACAAAGAGTGACCGAGCTCTGTACAGCTGCATTTTAACAATATTCAGCAGGTGGCAAACTCCACAAGTATTCTGAAAACGCTATGCACACATGCGCACCGCAACTGTACGGAGCTCCAGTCTTTCTGAGCACCGGAAGCGAGGTAGTTGGAGATCTCGATGAGTTGGAGCTTTCAATAGAACACCGGCAGAAGTTTGCTGTGTTTTGTAAACACCTAGCTGGCGCTGTGTTTACAAACTGATACAAAGTATCTCTGAGGAGAATACAGGATTCTCCTCAGAGATACTAAGTATCAAAGTCCCTGTAAATTAAAAAATAACCCCTTAGTGCCCACAGTTTAAAAATAATTTTTAAAAAATTGTAATAATTTAAAAAAAAAGTAAAAAAAAGGAGGCTATTATAGCCGCTTCCTGGTTTCCATAGGGACACGGAGCGGGCGGACAATGCGGTGACGCCCCGCCCCTCCTGTCTGTCTAACACTGCTTAGCTTCCTGCAACATTCCACCTGCTCGATGACCCAAAACAAGCACTAGAGGGCGAGTCCACTCATGTGAAGTGAAGAAAGTGTCCTCAGTATAGGGGGGCGGCGTCCTTTTTCTTTTAGCACAGATGTCAGCTTTTGTAGACATTATGAATAAACCTGAGAAAAGCTGACTACACCGATGGTATAGAGTTTAATTTTTGTGACAGCACCCGTTTCAAGCGTTAAGTCTAAATGGAATAAACCTTATGTGTTCGTTTAAGCATCGTTAGGACAAGGAGGTTGTCGGCCATTTTGTTGTAGCCCATAGTCTGCGGAGGCGAGGGGTTACAGCAGTGCTGGAATCCTCCTGGTGGGTGTTGGGCTGGAGACTGTCTGCTCACTGAGGAGGAGGTAATAATACCTTTTTATTATAAGATGTGAAAGGGAGAGGGGAGTCGTAGCACTTTCTGGGGACTGGATGGGGGTCATGTGATGTGAGAGTCAGGTCATGTGCCCTGCACACAATAAGATGGGGGGCAGCAGGCAGTGTGATGGGGGGCAGTTAGGCATCTATGGTACGTTGAAGCCCCTAGAGGGGTACATAGGAGGCTCCTCTCTGTTTTGGGGTGCCTCTTGTTAGCCTGCCCAGGGTTTATAGTCACCAGCTGTCCGCGTGCGCTCATCCGTGTCCTTTGCCTATTGAAACAGAAGCCATGAAGCGATTTGGTTCAATAACCTGTCACTCTGCCAGTTTTTGGACAGGTTGTGCTGGACACGTTGTCTCTTATTCACAAAGCTTTGACCTTTAGGTTGGCGAAGCTGGAAAAGGATGACGCGACCTTTTGAGTGTGAAGTAGAGGTGCCACCTTTTCTTCAAGCGAAACCCGAACTCTCTTCTGCAACGCGCGGACATTTTTTTGGGGAGAATGAGTCGTGGTGTGTTCATATGTAGATATCACAGTTGAGACTATATTCAGTGGGGGGCCAGTAGCCCCTACCTTAATTTTGGTTGCCCCTGTCTTCCTGTCCGGGTTTCTGCTGCCATGAAACCCAGACTGTCCGGGTGAATCCTGGACAGGTGGCAACCCTAGTGTGAAGCATGGAAGTGGTGCCAGCTCTAAAAAAGGTGAAATCTTTGAAAGAAAAGGAAAAATATTGGTGAACCTAAAGCAGCTCGGTGAGGGTAGTGAAAACTCTAAAATAAAAGGAGACCTGCAAGAGAAGAGTTCCTATACTCACCTCAAGGGGAGCCCATGTGCCCTGCCTCAGTCTCTTCAGGACTTGACTCATCTGGGAGTGTCAGATGCCGGTTCCCCGCCCCCTCCACTGTAGTTCCAACCTCTGACCACTATGCTACTACAGGACTCAGCATTGATGTAGGGCTTGAAGGATGGAACTACAGCACATTGCAGGGGTACGGGCCTCTTAGATCTCAAAAGTGTTGGATGCCAGACTGAGCAAGGGAAGGTACGAGACACGGGCTGATGGAGAGAGTGAGACTAGGAGGCCTTCCCTTGCAGGGACACCTTCTTTTAAGATTTGTAGTTGCCTAAAAGACGTAAATGAATGTCTTATGGTTTATTACTCCTAGAAAAACGTGTAGGTGGTAGTCATGGCCAGGTCCATTTGTTCTAGGGGTAGGTGGAAGGCAAACAAGACATGTGCCCCTTATCGTAGGCCACATTGCCTTGTGTTCCTCAAATGGATCTAATGGGCTACGGTAGCTGACTGGTGTTGGCTCGACTTGATTGGCTGGGCTTTTTGAGATCACAACTCACAGTGATGGTAGCATGGGTCCCGAGTGTGTGCCACAAATCCTGATACAGACCAGGAGCATGCAGAGTCGGTGCAACCATTCGGCTTAAGATATCTTCTACCGTTGACTGGAGACTGTCTCACTATTGAATGTGCAGCTATTATTTACGTTTATGTTTGCCTGTCATCAAGAATGTGGTAGAAACATATTGGTGGAGGACCTCTGTCATAAAGAACACAGAAAAAATATATTGGTGGAGGACCTCTGTCATAAAGAACACATAAGAAACATATTGGTGGAGGACCTCAGTCATAAAGAATGTTGAAGAAACATACTAGGTGGAGGACCTCTGCCATAAATAATGTGGAAGAAACATACTTGGTGGAGGACCTCTGTCATAGAGAATGTGGAAGAAACATACTTGGTGGAGGACCTCTGTCCTAGAGAATGTGGAAGAAGCATACTTGGTGGAGGACCTCTGTCATAAAGAATGTGGAAGAAACATACTTGGTGGAGGACCTCTGTCATAGAGAATGTGGAAGACACATACTTGGTGGAGGACCTCTGTCATAGAGAATTTGGAAGAAGCATACTTGGTGAAGGACCTCTGTTATAAAGAACATGGAAGAAACATATTGGTGGAGGACCTCTGCCATAAATAATGTGGAAGAAACATACTAGGTGGAGGACCTCTGTCATAGAGAATGTGGAAGAAACATACTTGGTGGAGGACCTCTTTCATAGAGAATGTGGAAGAAGCATACTTGGTGGATGACCTCTGTCATAGAGAATGTGGAAGAAACATACTTGGTGG